>NC_066564.1:7849746-7882246 GCF_024679095.1 Eriocheir sinensis
AGGGGTCACTGGGCGTTGTTGTCAAGGTGGATTAAAAATGGAAGGAAAAGCAATTAGTGATTATATATTAAATGTCAACCCGAGAAGTAAATTATTGAAAGTTTATAACGAGAGTAACCTGTTTCAATATTCACACTTCATTACCTCTCTCTCTCTCTCTCTCTCTCTCTCTCTCTCTCTCTCTCTCAACAAAAAAAGTGATATAAGAGAGAGAGAGAGAGAGAGAGAGACGTAAGGGAATTTAAGAAAGTGACAGTTGTAAATACCTCCATGCATTAATCGAGTAGGGAGGGAAGACTAGAGGAGGAGGAGGAGGAGGAGGAGGAGGAAGAGGAAGAGGAAGAGGAGGAGGAGGAGGAGGAGGAGGGGGGGGAGGAGAAGGAGACAGAACGAGGTAAAGAAGAAAAAAATATAAATACAAAGAAACGCGCCGTAAAAAGGGTGCAAAAGATAATGAAAGGAGAACACTGGAAGGAAGGGGAAAAATAAGAACAATTGTAATGAGAAAGAAGAAAAAATAGAAGATAATGAGAGAAAAAGAGCGAGGCGAAGGGAAGCAGCAAGCAGGACAAAGGGACGGTTAACGAGGAGGAGGAGGAGGAGGAGGAGGAGGAAGAGGAAGAGGAAGAGGGGGAGTAGGAGGAGGAGGAGGAGGGAAAAATAATAATGGTAATAATAATAATAATAATAATAATAATAATAATAATAATAATAATAATAATAATAATAATAATAATAATAATAATAATAATAATAATAATAATAATAATAATAATAATAATAATAATAATAATAATAATAATAATAATAATAATAATAATAAGAAAGAAGAAAAAGAATAGGAGAAGATAAAGATAAAGAAGGAGGAGGAGGAGGATAAAAAATAAAAGTAAAGAAAAAGAGCCAGCAAATGGTGTGTGTCCTCTCAGGTGTTAATTTTCACCTGGCCATCGCACGGACGCTAATTAACGTGCGGTGATGAAGGGTTATTTTTTTCCTCGCCTTGTTATTTACGGGTGTTTTTTTCCTATGCACTGTGGCGTTTTTACTTAGTATATCGTACCTGGCTCGGTGTTCGTTTGTTTGCGTGTATGCAATCACCAGCTCGACCCCATCACCTGCTGGACCTGTGATCGGCAGGTGATCGACATCCAGTACCTTCCCGGGGCGAGCTTTTGAGCTGGTGAGCTGATCAGTGGCTAAGGCTGGGACCCTCACACAGCCCCTGCCCCCCACCCTGTCATCGGACATATCTTTCGTCTAGAGCAGGGCTGGAACCTTGGCCTGCCAGGCAATGCTGACCTTTTAGCTCATCGGTGGCTCAGTTGGCACGCTGGCCTTACTTCTATTCAGATGGCTCGGGTTAGATTCCTGGCACTTATTGGTGTACATTTCGAGATTTTTGACTGCGTTAATGCAGTTTTCCGAAACAACTTGGTAAATACACACACACACACACACACACACACACACCTGCTGTGCATCAGCTGTGGCACCAGTGTTTTGGGAAGACTTGGCTCTCGCCGTTTATCGAGTCACCCTCCGCCAGTCTGCCTCCCGGAGAGCTTCTAAGCAGGGTCCCCTGAAAACGTCAAGGATACGTTTTCTGTAGCATGAGCGGCGGTCACAGAGTCCCTTGATTGTAGCTACAACCTAAGCTTATGATGTCATCTGTGGGCCAGTTTTACCGTCCAATACACAGAGCCATAATTTCTGGGGTGGGTGGGGTAGGTTGCTAAGTGGGTACAGCTTCCCCAATGTTTTCTATATCGGAATCAAAATGTCCCTAAAAGTGCATATTTCTCAAAAACTCCCCCACCTGCGCATGCTCGCTTCCCTCGTCACCCTCCCCCACCCCCACCCATGCTGCTCTCTAGCCCCCCCCCTTCCCCCCCCCAAGAAATCTACCAAAATTAGGGGCCTGATACAGCAAGTTTGTAAGCTCCCAACCAAACAGAAAATTCTACGAAAACTCCTTGCGTTATGTTTGGCGTTGATATAAAAGGGAGGAAATCTTAGGGAAGCACACAGGGAATGTCTTTAGCATCTCGTATGTAGTAGAAATAACGAATCATTGTGTGAAGTATAGTTTGGCTTGGACGCGTACAATGCTTGTGTTGGACCCTCTGTCTGAACTTTTGCTGCCCTGGAAAACTACTTGAAAATTATTTATATACATTTCTTGAATTGAATTTCCTGATTTGTGTTAAGGGGACTAGGGAGTACAAGTGCACTTAAGTTTTTTTTGTGTGTGTTAAGTGGGTAGAGAGAATTTAACAATGCAGCTATTTTGTAAGTATGTGGTGTTAAGTTAGTGATAATGAAAAGTGTAAGTACCTCCTCATTTTCTCTTGTTGAAGGGTTAGTGAAGGTGATAGTGTAAGTAGCTTCTCATTTTGTCTTGTTGAAGGGTTAGTGAAGGTGATAGTGTAAGTAGCTTCTCATTTTGTCTTGTTGAAGGGTTAGTGAAAGTGATATTGTAAGTAGCTTCTCATTTTGTCTTGTTGAAGGGTTAGTGAAGGTGATATTGTAAGTAGCTTTTCATTTTGTATTGTTGAAATGTTAGTGAAAGTGATATTGTAAGTAGCTTCTCATCTTGTCTTGTTGAAGGGTTAGTGAAGGTGATAGTGTAAGTAGCTTCTCATCTTGTCTTGTTGAAGGGTTAGTGAAAGTGATAGTGTAAGTAGCTTCTCATTTTGTCTTGTTGAAGGGTTAGTGAAAGTGATAGTGTAAGTAGCTTCTCATTTTGTCTTGTTGAAGGGTTAGTGAAAATGATAGTGTAAGTAGCTTCTCATTTTGTCTTGTTGAAGGGTTAGTGAAAGTGATATTGTAAGTAGCTTTTCATTTTGTATTGTTGAAGGGTTAGTGAAAGTGATATTGTAAGTAGCTTCTCATCTTGTCTTGTTGAAGGGTTAGTGAAAGTGATATTGTAAGTAGCTTCTCATTTTGTATTGTTGAAGGGTTAGTGAAAGTGATATTGTAAGTAGCTTCTCATCTTGTCTTGTTGAAGAGTTAGTGAAAGTGATGTTGTAAGTAGCTTTTCATTTTGTATTGTTGAAGGGTTAGTGAAAGTGACAGTGTAAGTAGCTTCTCATTTTGTATTGTTGAAGGGTTAGTAAGTCTTAGTAAAAGTGAAAGTGTAAGTAATTTCTCTTTATACCTTGTCTACAGGTTAGTGAAAATGAGAGTGTAAGTAAATCCTCTGTATGTCTCGGTGACGGGTTAGTGAAAATGAAAGTGTTAGTAATTCCTCAGTATACCTTGTTGACGGGTTAGTGAAAATGAAAGTGTTAGTTATTCCTCAGTATACCTTGCTGACGGGTTAGTGAAAATGAAAGTGTTAGTAATTCCTCAGTAAGTCTCGGTAGAGGGTTTCAAAATAAGACAACGGAGGTAATTCGGTTTTACGTCTCTTTATTGAAGGTACAGGAAGTGTCAGCCTGAGCCGGGCAGCGCGGTTCTCAGCCTTGCATTATTGTCCAGAGTTTGGGGAGGAGGGGGGGAGGGGGTAAAGGCATCATCTCGTAGCTCTGTAGTCACGGATTCAAAACACCGGGTTGACGTGTGCACCGCCTCGTTAGTATTAGTAGCACTACTATACCGCTATTAGTATTGGTATGATTAGTATTATTAATAGTATCATTATTTATATATATGCAAGTAATCATTAAATAGCAGCCAAGGATAAAATATGTCGTCGCGTTTGACACCCTCCAAAAAATTCTCCATAAAATTAGTTAGTTTTGGGGATATTTGATAAAAGGTGAAACGGAGGCATTGGATTCGTCACGGAGAGGCTGAAAAAATGGCTTGTTTTCGCTACTGTTTGTCTTTTTCTTCGTCTATTTCGTCGTCGTCGTCATGGTGGTCGTAGTCGTCGAGAGAGCGAACGTGATTGGTTCTTTTATTACAACCAATGCCAACGATGGGTCAGGAGGGTGTGTCAGCCGGCTCTGTGTGACCTTTGACCTGACTTGTGGTGGTGGTGGTGGTGGTGGTGGTCAAGTGTTGTGGGGTTGAATACTTTATAATGCATTGGTGTTTGTATAATGTGTCGGTGTTTGTATTATTTCGCCTTTTATTTTGTTTGTTCCGTAGTGTCCTTTTATGTTTTGGTGTGTTTGTTAGTTGTGTTTTTGTTGTTTTCCTCGTGTTTTGTTGTCTGCTGTTTCTGCTGTTTCTGTTTGTGTTGTTTGCTGTTCTTGTTCCCGTTAGTCCAGGCTGTGACACCCTCCGTCGCCATGATTAATGAAAAGTTTCACAAGTGTCGCTAAAAACACACAACACCCACGGACACACTCACGGACACACTCACGAACAAACCCACGAAAGACGCCCCACGGCCCCCTTTGCATAGTGACCCTCGCCTTGTCCTCGGTCCCAAGTGTCTACCTGAGTGGCCACGCACCTGTCCTTCCTTCAGTTATTATTCACTCACGGAAAGTCAGTATATAGTTGTTTTTTTTCCTGCTTCCTTATTTATCAGTTTTCCTCTTTCACACACACTCGGCTTCCCCTCTTTTGTTTTCTTTGTTTATCTCATCAATACACACTTGCACCCTCACACAATACTCTGTCTGCCCACTATAGCTCACTCCATAATATCCGCTTGAGTCCACACAGTGTCACCAGCCAGAGGAATAGTTAAGGCAGAATCTATAGACGATGAGCCGATCGATCGCTTGGTTCAGAGGAGCAGCGTGATGTGATTTAAGTAAGCGTATGAACTAGTCCTTGAGTTCGTGAGTCGCTGAAGAAAACTGAAGACCCACTACCATCTCTCCCCTGCGAGGCGTCAGAAGCTACGTACATGAACAGTGAAACAGAAACGTCGTGTGAAGCGTTCAGAAGTGATCACTGGAGAGAGCCGTATAAAAGTGAGCTTGGTGCAGCAACAGATCGTAACCTTGGCAACATTGCAACTCTCTCTGGTCCGGTCGAAGTGGTTCCTGCTTCCGACTCGTCAGCTCTCGCGTGGACTTGACTCCCCGTTGGTTGAATCCTTGGTTGCTTCGCCTATACCAGTGGCTGCTGAGGAGGCGCGAACACACACAGAGAAGCGATTGTCCTCGAAAACGTACACGCACACACACACACGCACGAAACGAGAGAACACGTCTTGTCATTATTATTGTTACTCTTCTTATTATTACTATTCTTATTATCGTTTACCACTTAATCTCTGAGAACCTGAAAGTGTCATCAAGGAACCTTAAGGCCGATGATGTGATAAATCTGTTAACGGGATGAGCATGTGGATGAGGAGGGGGAGGGGGAGGAGGACGGTGGGGAAAGGAGACAGGAGATAAGGAAGGTGGAGAAGGCGGACGAAAAGATAGGAGATAGAAATAAGGCAGGAAGACGAGAAAGAGGGTTAAGAAATAGAAGATAGTTGAGAAAGAGGGATTAGGGGGAGCAGAAAAAAAAAGAAGGACGAGATGAGGGAGATGGATAAGGAATAAGAACAGAAACAAAAGGAGATAGAGGAGGAGGGGGAGGAGGAGGACGAGATGAGAAAGAGGGATAAAGAAGAGGAGAATAAAAAAGGGGGATAAAGAGAAAGAGGAGGAGGAGGAGGAGGACGAGATGAGAGAGATGGATAAGGAATAAGAACAGAAACAAAAGGAGATAGAGGAGGAGGGGGAGGAGGAGGAGGACGAGATGAGAAAGAGGGATAAAGAAGAGGAGTATAAAAAAGGAGGATAAAGAGAAAGAGGAGGAGGAGGAGAGGACAAGAAGGAATAAGTAATAGTTGTAGGAAGAGGAGGAGGAGGAGGAGGAGGAGGAGGAGGAGGAGAACATGGAATATCTAATAGGATAGGACGAAAAGGAGGAAGAGGAGGAGGAGGAGGAGGAGGACAACAAGAACTAAGTAATAGGAATAGGACGAGAAGAAGAAGGAGGAGGAGGAAAAGAACAGCAAAAAATAAGTACTAAGGAAAAGATGAGAAGGAGAACGAGAAGAAAGGGATACCAGGACATATAAGTACTAAGGAAAAGATGAGAAGGAGAACGAGAAGAAAGGGATACATCAGGACAAGGTTTCGAGGAACAGATTCACTGGTGTCCACACTCTGCTCCCACGTCAGCTCCTTTTCCTTATCACCTGGTGGAGCTACGCGTGTCACCTACAGGTTGTATAAGTTCAGGCACTTCATTAAGCAGTCAACACGGTAATGATGATGTCCATAATTAACGATGATGGTGATGATGATGATGATGGTGACGATGATGAAAGTCACATCTATTTATATATATAATTCATCTTTCTTCTCTATAACACTATCGAGTCTATGAAAAATATACAACAACTAATTAATCGACGTCACATTTATATATCTCTGTTCTCTTTAAACTTTCAAAAAAGAACAACGGGAACATAATTGGGGTCTGGGTTCTGCCTCTGGCCCGCCCCCGCCCCAGAGTGTTGAAAGGGTAAGAGGAAGGGAAAGGGAAGGAAGGTGGGGCAAGGGAAAGGTGTCAGTAGGCCATAATTTTAAACATTTTTGCGCCCAAGAACACGTAATTTACTAGTCTTTCGTGGGAGTTTTGGGCATTTCCAGGGGTACTTTTATGACCCTGGTGGTAGTCTGAGCCTTCTTCTGTACCGTGAACCTAAAAGAACACTCATTAGAATTCGATTAACCTCCTTTTTGGCCTTTGGAAAGAGTTGGTGTGAGGGGTGGGAGCATCTGACAATACCAACCAGTGTGTCAGCGGGGGGTTGGGGTGGGTGGGGGTCAGGCAGCATGGGGAGGGGGGAGCCAGAGTACCCATGGAAACACATTCATAGTATATGCAAACATGAATTGATATGAACTCGAATACGTGTTTGTATATGCACACTCTAATATGGAAACACGTACACGGACTTATGTACACACACACGCGCACACACACGCACTCACACACGCACACGCAGTACCAGGGAACATCAGGTCTTATATAACAATTGTCCTTTTCTTGAACGGTTTTATCATTTTCTTGTTAATGTCTTTCAACAAGTTTTCGCCTGGCACGGCTCAGCACCTTCAAAAACGTCTAGACTTTGAATACAGAGAAAAATAATGAAAGTTTTTACAGATGTGGTTTTAAGGTATTCTCTCTCTCTCTCTCTCTCTCTCTCTCTCTCTCTCTCTCTCTCTCTCTCTCTCTCTCTCTCTCTCTCTCTCTCTCTCTCTCTCTCTCTCTCTCTCTCTCTCTCTCTCTCTCTCTCTCTCTCTCTCTCTCTCTCTCTCTCTCTCTCTCTCTCTCTCTCTCTCACACACACACACACACACACACACACACACTCACACACACACACACACACACACACACACACACACACACACACAGGCATCTCCCAAGGCGTGAATCCTCCCTCGTTTGATTCAGCAGCGCGTGTGTCCCGCCAACACCCCTACACGGGCAGGCTTTCTCTCCCGCCAGATACTAAAATATGCAACCGCTATACAAATACTCTACAGTCATCGGTATTCTAAGCAAATCATTGAAACAGTAATGAAAGATGCAAACACACGCCCGCTTGGCAGAGCAGCGAGGGTCCCTGGCCAAGGCTGCCCGTCGCCCTGCACCCACCGCCCTCACTTCCAGCTGTGTATTCTTCTCAGTAGAGTGAGTGCACCGATTCAACTTGCTCGATGAAAGTTATATGATGCGAGACAGTGATGTAGGTTCACCGTGGGAAGACACGTAGGTGATGACTAGATAAGAGCGCCAACATGGATTTTAGTTGACTGCAGGAGGTGAGGAACGCGACGGCGACCTGCCAGGCGCAGCTGTGGCCGGGCTGTGTGTCTAAGGCCAATGTGCAGCGTCACCGCCAACACCTTGCGTTATCACAGGCCTGGCTCGCTCGGGGAACACAGGCAGTCGAGGGGAAGGTGTTCTGGAAGTTTGCTTACTCCACTGGTGACTGCTAGGGGATTTGCTTCCCTCTGAGGTGGTTACGGCCTGACCGGAGGCTTGGGTCATGGGATCGGATGTCAGGCGGGCGGGTGTGGGCGGGAGATGTCGATGGTGCGGACCTTCGAGGCGTCGTTGCTGAGGAGTTGCAGCTTGGCGTGGTCTGTCTCGGGCATGATGATGCACATGAAGGTGTTGCCGGTGGTGACGTCCCTCGGGTAGATGGTGAGTGGCGGGAACACTTCACCGACCTCAACGTATGCGGTCAGCTTCCTGTGGACGTCAGGGTACTGGTGGCGCAGGCTGATGCCCTTCTCGCGGAGGTGACGCACGATGTTGTTGAAGGCGATGTGCCGCGCCGCCTGCGGAGACGTATTGGAGTCGGGGATGGGCGCCGACGTGAGGATCAGCGTCTCCGGCTCGTCCATGTCCCGCGTGATGACATGACGCTCTGGCCGCGGACTCCACGTGTCGACACATCCGGCGCTTGGCCCACCGGCGAGCCGTAGCTTGGCGCAGTGAGACACCACCTCGCGCTCCCATTTGGGCGACGAGCCGGTGGGGATTTCGTTCATGATACAGATGCTGACATAGAGCACCAGCTTGTAGTCAATGTTGTAGTGTTTGCAGTACTCCGTTATCTGCTTGTACACCTCGGGGCCTGTCTCCTGGGGCAGCAGGTTCTGGATGGTCATATAATGCGTGTCCGGCAACTCCCCGCCGCCCACGAAGGTCTCCGCGGCTGTGATGTCGTGGAAGAATATTTTGACGGTGCCGCGGCCCAGGGCACGGATCCCCCGCCTCGCCACGGCGCTGACCCGCTCCAGCACCGCCTCGTCCTCCCTCACGCGCGCCACCACCTGCTTGGCCACCGCGAGGGAGCGAATCTTTTTACACTGCCGTTTGTGCCGCTCCCAGTGCTGTCTGCGGCACGCCCGCGAGCAGTAGAAGGTGCAACAGTTGTGGCAAGACTTGAAGGCGGTGCGAGCCTCGTCCGTGTCCGCCGTTAGACCACAACTCGGGTTGCGACATCGCATGAGATTAGAACTGCTCGACTCATCATCGGCGTCAACTCTTACGTTCTCGTTACCGTTGCCGTTTTCAGAGGAGGAGTCTGGCGGGATGTTCATGTGGCGTGGTGGTAGATGGAAAGTGACCCGCGGCCCCGGCGGTGGCGGCGGCGGCTGCTGCGGGCGGTGCTCAACGATTGATGGGACGGCTGCGATCACCCCGCTGAGCATGAGGGCCTCCGTCAAGGGGTCAGCCTGAGGCGCTGGAGCCACTTCCTGCGACGACCGCTTGGGAGGTGAGGCGCCCAGCTGATTGACTTGGCCGGAGCTGTGGCTGTCGGGAACAAAGTGGCCAGGAGCGTGAGGCTGATGGTGCCCCTTGTGGAGGCCTGTGCGAGATGTTTGGCCTGGCTGGGTGCCTGCCCGAGGGGAGGTGGCCTGGGGCTGGCTGGGGCGGCGGGCGTCAGAGGGAGCACTGCGGGAGCCCGACTGAGGGAGGGGACTGTGGTGAGCATTGACAGTGACAGGGCTGGTGGTGGCGGCCTCGGACGAGACACAGTTAGGGAGAGCAGAGGAGCGTGAGTAGTTGGGGAGAGAATGGGTGGTGTGGACTTGACGAGAAGCGGTGGTCGTTGGAGAGTAAGACAGAGATGTGAAAAGAGCGGTGTTGGGAGAGGAACTTGACTGTGGGATAGACTTGTTACCAGTGAGTGAGTCGTTAGTGGGGGCGGGGGTGAGGCGTGGGTGGTGTGGCGGGGAGGTGTGAGCATTCTGTGAGGGGGTGGTGTGGGTATGGGGTCTGGAGGCGGCGGAATAGGCGTGCGAGTGTGGGTGTGTCACTACAGCGGCAGACTGGTGCAGCAGGACGCCCGTGCCGGGGTCGGCCTCCGCCAGCTGGTTGGCAGCCGAGGTGTCCTCGGGGCCTTGTGCCTCCAGCGCGTCCAACCGCCGCGTGGTGGGCACCCTGCCATGGTCCACGTGCACGTGCGATTGCGCGTGCGCGATGCGGGCGCGTGAAGGAGTGTGCGTGGTGGTGGTGGTGGTGGTGGTGGGCGGCTCACTGTGAGGTTCACCTGCAACATGGCCGTGCGTGAGGTGGAGAGGGACGAGAAGAGAGAAGCAGAAAGTGAAAGGAGAAGGAGGAAGGAACAAGAGAAATAGCAAATGCTGCAGGCCGCCGAGGGCCCCTTGAGGCACTGAGCAGCCTGCAGCGACAACACTCGCGGACCCAGCACGAGGGGCGACAGCACGTCACGCCAACTTAGGCAGCAAAGTTAGTCAGTGAGTGGGTGAGTGGCGTGCCGTCGCCGCTCTGCGGGGGCGTGGCGCAGGGCTGTCAGACAACATGCAGCGTCCGCCCGAAGACGGAGGCCACGACGCGCGACGCCACCACAGGGCGCGGGTTGAGTCCGTGGCGGTGACAACAGTCTCCAGCGACGCGCGTGGCTGAGCGTGAGCACAGAGCCTCCAGGGGCGTGCCGCTAGGGGGGGAGGGTAGAGTGACGGGAAGGAATGGATGGGAAAGGTGTACAAGATTGCAAATATAGACAAGAATTCTTATGCCTGGGGATTTTTCGTCTCAAGAAAGAAGCCTGGTTAACATTTTTGTGCCCAGAGAACTTTGCAAGATGGAAGGACCCAATAGACAGATAAATACGGACCAATAAAAACATCCGCAGTCGAAGGAGAAATCAAGACAGTTTTTTATTACAAACTTTTTCGAGACTAGGGAGCAACGGCCCTGAGTGGGTGAATCTTAGCCAGTCTCGAGGATGCTCTGTGCTGCTGCCGGACATGACCTACACCTGTCATCCATCCAAGATAGACGAGCCAATCAATCAACAGCTTATCGTTAACTCTAGGGAAGCAATGAGCACGAGTTGTCATCTTGTGATAACTGAATGCTTGAACGAATTCCTTGCTTTATCTAAGTACAAAGAGACGGGCAAGTAACATTTTGACGACAGCATCAGGCACGCAGGCAGACAGACACACAGACAGACAGGCAGACAGGCAGACAGACGGGCACCATGCAGAGAGAGAGAGAGAGAGAGAGAGAGAGAGAGAGAGAGAGAGAGAGGAGAGAGAGGAGAGAGAGACCAATGCACAGGCGAACATTCCGAAAAATAATGAAAAATACGAGGACATGCTTATAAAAAATCGATAACCATGCTGAGTGTTGGGGAAGAGGGACGCATGCGCGCTATGTAAAACCTCATCGTGCGCAGGTAATGGACTACTGGACTACCACTGGGCCAGGTGCTGTGGTCTTAAATAAGGTTGCCCGCGTGTGACTTCAGTTAATCTCCCTCACGCTGCCTCACCCTGACGCCCGCTCAGCACCCCTAGGAAAGCACTACGGAAAGATGGGTTGGTTAGGAAAGAGCAGGAGCATCGGCAAGGGGTGGCTGTGGCCTTGTCCGGCGCGCCACCTAAACGTCAGTCAAGTATTAAATGAATCCACGAATCCACATCCACACCAACAGGACGGATATAAATACAAACCACTGCAACAGAAACAGCCAAAGGAAACATTTAAGGGGAAGTGTTTCTAATGGATTATCGTACGCGTGTATTCTTCTGCTATAAAAGTGAGCGATAACAACTGCAACAAGAACAACAATGGGAGACACTTAAGGGGATGTTTCTATATGTATCAACATTCATCATACGTGTTCCTCTCTTTAACGGTGAACGGTAACAACTACAACAGTAACAACACTTGGAAACACTAAGGAGGATTTACGTACCAATCTGTCCTCGTGTGTGTGGAATTGCTTTTTACACTCGCGGTTAACTAGTGAGGTCAAAGTGTTGGCTGTGTTTTTATTGTGTGTGTCGGCGTCTCCTGCCTCGTGTCCCTGAGATAAACGTTCACAAGAATCGGAGGAACGTGTGTTGTCTTTGGGCACGGAAGTCAGTAGTTGGGGCCAAGATCTAAGTAAGTGTGTGATCTTGGTTAGGGCTACAGTCAAAGATGGCTCAGAAAGAACACACACAAGAGGAAACTACAAACCAGAAGCCCACGGACTTTCCAACGCAAGAAGAATTAAGGGGCTATTACACTGGGCAAATTTTCCGTGGATCTTCAGTCAACCCACGATTTCCGCTGGCGTGGTTCTCATATTTCCGTGGTTTTCTGACGTGTCCACGATCTTCCAAAGCTACGGTAGAGTTCCTTGAATGACGGCGATATTACTCACCATCATCATCAGCAACAATAACAAGAAACAAATGAGAACCACGCCAGCGGAAATCATGGTTTGACTGAAGATCCACGGAAAATTTGCCCAGTGTAATAGTCCCTTTATGATGGGAGTTGACGCATCATGAATCTACAAAGGAAACCAACCTGAGCAATTTGATGAGGAACAGATTGACTTAGAAAGGACATTCAGAAGATTAGGCGACGTACCATGAGTCCCCTAACGCTTGCAAGATGATGGGAGGAGAGGAAACATGAACTCACGAGGAAAAGATCAGCGTAGGAACACCACGGACGGGGACAAAGAGAGGACAAGACTAAGCTCGAGAGGAAAATACCCAACACAGCCCATGAAAACTATGATGTATGGGCAGGTCACCGCTGGAGGATTTTTCAACGCACAAGAAGAATGCGGTTAACAAGAGCGTGCGTTGGTATAAGACTGGAAAAAAAGGATTAAGATTGACGAAGAGAAAAAAATCTGACCGCGTAGATATGTATGGTCGCTGTAGGAGCCATGGACGTTGTTAGCTATAAGGGTCGAGGAATGTCTTGTGTGAAGTGAGAGACGGAAAGAAAAAAGATATCCTCGTTTACTTTAGGTTCCCCAGTCGTCCTTTTCCATAGTGTTCCTTCCTAGACCTTCATAGGGACGAAAGCCTGAGAAGAAAGTGACGAGAACCTTCAACTAGTTCGTTTTTGTGTACATTCCGATTCCTCACTGAAGTTGGTGGCTGCAGCGGAATTACCGTACCCAAAGAGGTCTGAAGGCTGAAGCTGAGTATGCCATCGACGAAAGACGTCAACGAATAAACATGTTAGTCCGCTTCTCTACCCAAGTCCAGGGCGATAGGCATGGCAGTCCTCTTCCTGACTTGATGTTGTGTGCCTATGACAGCATATTCACTACACTGAGACCTGAACACCCCATCTTGTGTTAAGCCTGTGTCGGTGTTGTATTGTACCTTCCCTACACACCCCCAAACCTGCTCTGTCTTCCAGTCTACTCTTCTACTCTACCAGTCGTCCCCTGCCTTGCTCCACCCTTCTCGAGTCCCACGTTTGGTCTAGCACTCGCTCGTTATCTTATGCTTCCCAGCAAACAATCCTGTTCTGCCTCGCCCTCCCATCACATGTCTGTGCTACACCTGCACCCAGCACACCTGGACGCGTGCCGGCAGCGCAGCTGAAAAATGAAAAGCAAGTTATCGAAACAGACGTGCAGTGCTTTTCGTGCAATCATGCACATTCGGGAGCTCGCTAACGCCCAGTTCACATATCGGAACTATCTTGGTGTTATTTTTCGCTTCTGTTAATCCAAATATAATTTCCATATGATTCTAATGACACAGCCATCACATAATTCTAGCTCTGCGTCGGCTTCGAACAAGATGTGTCCTCAAGGTACCTCAGCTCATGTGGTCTTCATTGTTCCTCATAACGTTACCGTTACATTACCTAAGGTGCGAATGTCCCTCCTACCCCAGGAATCAGTCCCCATCTTGGCTTGATTAGTGTGAGTGCCCAGAGAGCACGACGCTCCCCTCGGTACCTAAGCCAGTAACACCTGCGAGGATAAATGACTCAAGTTCAAAGGCTGGCACAAACTGAGGCACCCGGGAGTCGCGAGCAGGCCGACTCCTTCATGCTAGGCAGCTTCCCCGACCAGCAGGGGAAGAGAACCAGGGCAGCGGCAGGAAAGTCAAGTGTAAGGGCGACGAAAGGCAATGAAAATCTGTCTAGAAGGGCAGTGAGTGGGGAGTCCCGTAGAGAGAGAGTGCAGCGGTGTGTGTGTCCGTGTGTGTATGCAAGCTGGCGCCTCCTCGACCTCCAGCCGTGGCCAGGCTCCGTGTCCTCAAAGGTCTCAGCAGTCATCGCAATGAACTCATTCTAATTTTGTTTTTGATATGATGAAGGTGAGCTTTGGTTTAGTCTTTTTAACTTAACAGCAGAGGGGAAAGTGCTGGGGGCCTTGTGACTTTTCATAAGCTTTATTTGGATCCATAATATACCTTTTAGGGGAAACACAGAAGAACAGGAGATTTAATTCAAGTCTGTGCAGGCAACAGGACTGTGGACTGCTAGGAGGAGGATAAACTCTGCAGCTACAACAATATAGGAACGGCTCAGGAAGGTCGGCATGAGGAGCAATAAGAATAAGGTTTCCTCAAGGTGCCGAGAAGAAAAGCTTTGAATAACAGCTTCAAAGACCAGGGCAAAAAATATATATCAGCCACATGACCTGGATCGGAGGGCATCAGAAAATAGATATAAGAAAGCTGCTATAAAATCTACAATTATAAGAACTAGAATAACTTTACTAATGGAAGAACAATTTTTGATCAGTGAACTCGGGGCGAGGATGTAGGGTGGGGGGTGGGGATGAACGCTGGCGGGAACAGGGGAGGAGGAAAGGGGAGAGGAGTGGGGTCTTTGGGTGAGGGGAAGAGGTTGGGGGCGCCTTTGAGAACACGGGGGGCGGAGGGAGCGGCGGAGTCAAGCTAAAGCCAGGCGTGGGCGGGGGCGTGGCAGGTCCTGCTCGCTCATTGGTCCAGGTGAGAGCCAGTCAACATGAGTCTCAGGTGTTGGTGGTGTCTGATTGGCTGGTTGGATTAAACAGCTCAAGAATGAATATCCATAACCTACAATATTATTGGTCTGATGTTTTTTTTCATTAATTTGATTTTGATATTTTTTTTATCCGGTTTTCTTTCTCCCACACGGTCCTATTGGTGTTGTCATCACCACCATCACCACCACCAACACCAGCATCAACAACCCTGCCATGGAAGTAAACAGCTCACCCGCAAAAGACCCTCATGACATCATCACCTCAACATTCAGCGGCATTAGCAACAAGAAACTAACAAGAGCCGTGACTGGTAACAAGAGTCGCCTCGCCAAGAAAACAAATCTATGCCGCATTCAGCATCGCAACTCCGCGTCTCTGCTTGCCTCCCGCAGCGACGCAGCAATCAGTCAGCGCCTCACGTGCTGGCCTGCTGGACTTGGCCGAGCGTTAACGAGTCAGTGTTAGGGTGAAGGATAATCACATTTCGAAGGATTCACTTAGTCGCTCATGTGTGTCGGAGGATCTCACGGCAGGTCCCCAAGAGTCGGAGCTTCCCGGCCACGCCCTCGCCTCGGCCGCACCGTCCTGCGGAGTGCTACTAATGCAGTGCCGAGCCACGCAGAGAGAGTGACGTCAGAGGTTGTACCTGGGGGGGAAGGGGGTGTCGACGACGACCAGAGGGGAGGGGTTGAGGGGGGCCAGCAGTGCTGCCCACGTTCTTTTTCTCTCTTTCTCTCTCTCTTTCTCTCACTAAACTACTGCTTGGTCATTGAACAACACAAGAGGTAATGTCGTTTGGTCCGTGATACTACACTACCTGTGCTTGGCCTGGAAAAGGGTCACGGGTCAAACGTCACCCTACGGTCACTGCTTCCTAGAAAGGTTAAAAGTGAGGGTCATAGCGACGCCTGTGTGGTGGTAGCAGACAAGTGTGGCGAGGAAGTGAAAGACTTACTCATTCTGTACACTCAAGGTCACCACTCGAGAAATTAACTGGAAATAGAAAGGTGTTTAAAAATTTGGAGATTGGAAAACTATAGCTCGAGCGCTGAGGGCGATATTTCAAGGTTGTGTGATCTCTGGAGATCGTGACTAGGACAACAACTGCCTGACAAGGTAACTAAACAGTTCTAGTATTTATTCTATATAGCACAATAAGGACCTCGCCTCAAGACCCATAGGAAATTTGAGAGGGAGACTTTACCAATGAGGTGTGAGGGAAGCCACGTGTAAGGCGTCCCGAGCCGGGGAGGCCGTGGCGCCCACCTCATGGAGGGGAGGGAGGGAACAGACATGAACATCCCGATGGTGCCCTCACGCTTGGGCCGGGGAGGGCCTCAGCGTGGCGGCACGAGGGCCGGGAGGAGAGGTGGTGGAGGTAACTCACAAAAAAGCAGAAGCAAACCATCACTTGGAAACTTACTCAGTGCTCTCACCTTCGTCCCGCGCCAAGAAGAAGGACACGGGGGAACCTTCTGGCGGGGGCGGTGGATGCTGCTGCTGGAGGGGCCGCGTCCCAGCCGCCTGCGGCTGCTGCTGTTGTTGTTGAAAGGTGCTGTCACCGCTGCTCGAGCTGTAGCTGAACGACTTGCGGTAACCTTCCGCCTTGCAGTTTGTCGGGAGATTGTGGTTACGAAGGCTGCCGTAGGTGTCCTCCTGGTGCTTCGGCGGGCAGTCCAGGCTCTGAGGCGACGACGGTACGGTGTTGTCCCTCTCCTGGGTATTCTTGGTGTAGCCGGGGTGGCTGAAAGGCCGCCCCAGGGGGTGGTGGCCGCTTACGGGGCTCGGTGACCTAGAGGCGGAGGGCAGCGCCAGGAGGGAATCCAAGACGTCCTCCAGCGTGGTGCTGTCAGGAACAAGGCTGGCAGACTCCGGCTCCTCGCCGCCGTAGTGCCCCGAGAATAGTCCGTCGCCGCTGTCTTCACTCCTGAAGAGCTCGTCGTAGCCCACCGGCTCACCGTAGGAGGTCACGTGCCGTTGAGGGCCCACGCTCTCCGCGGCAATCCCGGACGCCTCGCTGGACCTCCGCGACTCATCCTGAGCCACGGCGCCGAACTGGAAGGCCTCGTTGTGGGTGCTTTGGGTGCTTTGGAAGGTGGAGAGGACCGTGGGGGCGGGGCGGGGCACGGCGGGGTACTGCGCGGGCCGCACCACCAGCGTGGTGGGCGAGGAGGACGCGGCGGGGAGGTCGTCCTCGAACATCCCGACGGCGGGGCGGCCAGCAAGGTCATCTGCCTCTCCGCTGCCCGGCGAGGCCTCGATATCATCCCTGCTACTCCCGGCCCTACTGCTGCTGCTTCTACTGCTGCTGCCCACGCTGCCCCTGCTGCTGCACCCGCCGCTACTTCTGCTGCTCAGCACACTGCTTCTGCTATTTAGACTGTCTATGTTTCGGCTACTGAGGCCGCTGTTCACCGTGTCCGCCGTGCTGTGCCGGCTGTCTACGGTGCTGCGGTCCACTGTGCTTTGCCCGCTGTCGGAGAAGCTGTGTCTGCTGTCCGCCCGGCTGTCACCTCCTAGACTGCTGTCCACGATGACAGCTGTGCTGTCGTTGGTACTGGCTGCTGTGCTGTCTCTGCTGCTGTCCCTGAGACTGCTACACGCACTGCTTAGGCTGTTCACCAGACTGACCACCTCTGCAAGACAAGGGAGAATTACTGTCTGAACCAGGACGCGCCTTCGGTGACGGTGTGAGATAGTGACAGCAGTGACACGGTGACATGAAGAAGCATCGTGTAGTACGAGTGTGATAGTGACAACGAAAAGAATGTTACAAGAGTTGGAGATGTAAATGATAGAGAATGGGGGACACAAGCATGGAAGACAGGACAAAATGAAAGTGACGTGAGTGTGAAAATACGTTAATGGTACCAGTTAGTAGAGTGAGTTATACAAAAAAAAAGATACATCGAAGGGTTAAAACAGTACTGCAGACCACCCTTGGAGAAAAGCAAAACAAGATTCATAAAGAGTGACCACTAACTGAATCATTGACCACAAGTATAGACCACCAGGAACATATCTAGACTGAAAGGGAAGGAAATGTTAGTCGAGAATGCCATGTCCGAAGATAAGTGAGACTAAGCCACGCCACAGAACGAAAAGAATACAAGCAGTGTGTTACCGGCAGGCAGCAAAGTGTATCATTTCCATAACAACAGAAAAAAACTGAATACAAGTAAGAAAGAAATAGTTCATGGATTACCTTCCTCATGCAATGTTACACACTCAGAAAATAAAAGTAAAAACCAAGCATATTAGATTGTAAAAAAAGAAAACATTGGTACAAAATTAATATTCTCTTAGCTCAGCCATTTCTGTTAATCCCTTTTTCAGCACATCAGTTATCATGAACTCTTGAATGTTAAGGAAAAGTTAGTCACAATGCGAAAGCCTTTGGGGGCTCAAGGTGGTCATGTCCTAATTACCAGGTGTAAGGAGGTGTAGAGATGGGACGGGACGCCACACCTGTCAGGGTAGAGACGGGTACACTTCTGGTAGTTAAGTCACATAAAACACACGAAAATTAGCACCTGACTAGGAGGTTAGGTCACGAAATATGGTGCGTTAAAATGAATCAAACAAGGAAACTATTGATAAGGAAAAGTCAAAAAGTTAGATGATACGTAACAAAAAAAAAAAAAAAAAACAGAGGAAACTGAAATGATGGAAAACTAACTAAAGGGAAGAAAGGGAATACTCATGACTAAGACACGCGGGAGGATCTGAGGGACTGCCATCCTTGTTACAGACAGGTTACGGACGCGTCAGTTAGTGGACAGGACACATCGGAACGTCGACCTGCTGTTAGAGAGAGCGAACGTTGGCTACTGTGTGCACGAATGACGTCATGCGATAGGGAGTCGATCCATGCGCCACTATGGAGGGAGAGGGAGAGGAAGACCAGGGGAGGGGAAGGAGAGGGAGAGGGAAGGAGGACCAGGGGAGGAGTGGGAAAAGGAGAAAAAAAAAGGAGTGAGGAGAACAGCTGGTAAGGGGAGGTGGAGGAAAAGATAGGAAAGTTGAGTGAATAGGAGGAAAGCAAATGAAGGGAAAGGAGGAGGGGGTGATTGTCGTACTCTGAACACTGCATTCACCATTTTTAGGCTCCAAGACTGTCGTAACTGCACACATAACGACAGAAATTTAAAGTTATCGTTAAAACTGTTAAATATTGATCGTTTTCGTTTTTTCTGGTATATTTATTGGTCAGAAACTACGAAAATGCAATGCGCTGAGTACGGTAATTTGACAACGCTGGAGTGAAGGGAGATGATGGGGATTGGGGAAAATAAAGGGGCTTATACACTGGGCATATTTTCCGTGGATCTTCAGTCAAACCACGATTTCCGCTAACGTGGTTCTCAATTGTTTGTTGTTATTGCTGCTGATGAAGATGGTGAGTAATACCGTCGTCCTTCAGTGAAATCTACCGTAGCTTTGGAAGATCGTGGACACGTCAGAAAACCACGCAAATATGAGAACCACTCCAGCGGAAATAGTGGTTTGACTGAAGATCCACGGAAAATTTGCCCAGTGTAATAACCCCTTAAGTGGAGGAAAACAAAGGAAAGAGAGACAATGTGGGATGAGAAGCAAAAGTGTAGGGAAGAGATACAGGCTGGGTTTTGATGTTCATTCTAAAAAAAGAACAAAATTGTGACTAGCCAAGACAAGTAATACTTTTTCTCATGTGCATCTATTTCAGTACAGCTAAACAAGGGTAGTGAGACAGACAGGGGAGGTTCTAAATTGATTGATAAGATACCGTAACAGATCAGTGGGAATTTGGAAAGACTCGTTAGGGTTTGCAGTGTATGGTTGAGGAGAGCTAGCCATTGTGTGATAAGGCAGATCAGTTATGGGTACGTGGAAAGAGACAGACAGGTGGTACGGGTGTGGACTGACCAGGTGTGATTGTGTGAGTGTGATACAGAGCCAGGAGAAAAGCAAGAGGGTAGATAATCAAATATAAAGTGATGCTGAAGACTTTGGTTTGTGTTTTACTGTCAATATGAGACAAAGAGAGCAAAAAGGTATTAAAAGCTTAAGAAGTGTGAGAACGTGTTTGACTGACTGATACAAGAAAACAAGAATAGGAGGGGAGGGGAAGCTATAACTAAAAAAATAAGCAACAAAAAACGTGAAAAATAAAAGTACAGGATAGAAATACAAGAAAACTGGAATGGATAGGTGAGGGGAAGCTATTATTAAAACATGAACAAAAACATTAAAAAAATCTACAGGACTGAAATACGTGTTAGAGACAGGAACAGTGCTCTCACAAAGGGTGGCTGGGGGTGGGGGGGAGTGGAAGGTAAGGGACGGCAGAAGGAAGCAGAAGGAGGGCTATTTTTACAGGTCCAGGGAGGGATGAGGTCTAATGGACAGGGATGGATGAAGGGAGTGGACGAGGGTGGAGGATGTGGACGTGCCCTCTCCCTCTCCTCTCCCTCCCTAACTCTGCAGCAACGTAACTTACCAATCAGGGCTCCCACCACCACCACCACCTCCTCCTCTCCCGCCTCAACCCGCCTAGTGCTTTCTCTTTGTGCGTGCTAGAAGAGAAAACACGACATTACTCAGAGGGGGAAGCCGGGGCCGCCCTGTCCTGCCCCTAATTTCCCCGCCCTGCCCCGTTGCCCCTCCCTGCTGCTGTTGGGGGCGCTGTCTCTGCTGCAGCGGCCGTGGGGGGAAGGGGTTGAGGGGTGTACATGCTGGTGGTCTCTTTAGATGTATTAAAAGATTGTATTTGGGAGGTTTAAGCTGTATAATGTTGTGTGGATGGATGTGTTGTGTGTTGGAGTCATTTGATCTTTTTTTTTATTTTACTCATAGGTGTTTTTATTTTGCCTTTTTTATTTATTTTTGTTTGTGATACTCGTATATTACTTGATTTGTGGTAGGGTGCTAATGTGTAACGTGTCTATAGGGTGAGGGGGTAGAATGAATTGAGTGACTAATATACAGGTAGATATAATTAGTTCCGCGTTCTTTGGACCCATATTCTCAAATCTTTCGTCGCCCAAACAGACATATATGACAAGACTTTCGTAGGCGTTTTGGGCATTTCCAGGGGTAGTTTAATGACTGGTGGTACTGAAAGTGGTAGAGAGGAACTGTAATATTTAAGATTTTACGATGTTATAAGGAATTCATGTTAAAATTTACTGAGAAAAAAAAAGCTCTATACGTCAATTGAGAAATATATACTTTTCCTTGAGGCTAATGTCTTAACTCAGGCGGACCGGAAGTTTTCAAGTCAGAAAGGTTGAGAAATTTTTATTTATATCAAGGAATTTGCTTTTTCTTTTTGCTGGAATGAGGAGGGGAAGTGGAGTTCAGTGTGTGTGTGTGTGTGTGTGTGTGTGTGTGTGTGTGTGTGTGTGTGTGTGTGCTCGCGATCAGAACTAACTATATACATGTGTTTCCCCTACAAGTTGCTATCACTGACTTGACACATCTACTCAGCCTTCCACCACTCCGTCATTTACCTTTAGTTTCCCCAACCACGCAGTTCCTCATTCGTCACCCTTCCCCATCAACCCAACCCCGCACACACCTCAGTCTACCCCCAACACGCCCTTATCTAGCAATCCCTATGTCTGACACCTTCAAATCTCTACTTTAACACAATATCTGCTATACCATTTCAATTTCTCGTCTATCACCGTTTCTCTATCCATTTCCACTCGTGTTTTTACTTTCTACATCTATTTATACACCAGTTAAATGTACCTACCAGATTTCAGTCTCTACTTTCATCCCATACGCCTAATATCACTTCATTTCCTCGCTTGTCACTGTTTCTTATCTATTTCCACACTTGCTTATGTCTCCTACACCTATTTCTCCACCTGTCCTATCTACCACCGTTCATTTCCTACCTACGTTCCATGCACTATCTTCTATTACTTCATATTCTCTTTTATCGCTGCTCCATATATATTTCCACCTGTTCTATCTATACCTTTCCTTTCCTACCTACGACCCATACCTCACCTTCTCCCTTCTCCCTCACGCACACCTAAGGAGAGACGAGGTGATAAGAAGTCCCGTTATCACCACACACACACTGATTAGAGCGGCCACCTGATAACATGCTAATGGTATTTTTTTTTCTTTTTTTCTCACAGGTAATTTTCCACACTGAAGGTGATGGATGCCCCGTGCAGGTGAGTGACTATACCTGTGTGGGTTTACCTGGTGGTGGGGGTGACCTTCTTAGCGTTCTCGTGAGTAACCAGATTCTAGTTATCATTGTATTACTATTATCATTATTATTATTATTATTATTTTTACTATTACTACTACGACTACTACTACTACTACTACTACTACTACTACTACTATTACTACGACTGTTTTGTCTTCATGAGGCAAATCACGTTTGACTGAAATTTTCCGCGATAATTCTGCACGTATATTTGGCCGTATTATGACGTGGCTTTTTTATGTCATGATTCAAGGCTTAATGGCGTGTTATGTGGTAATTTCGGGCTATTACTGCCGCGGCACAACTTTTCCTCCATGTGCTCCTTCCGCCGCCGTGCCTGGAGGCGTGTGTGGCGCCGCCTGGCCGGGGGTGACGGTGGGAGGGGGGCTGTTAGGTCAGGTGGAGAGACTTCCGTGATAGGTAAAGGTGTGTGTGTGTGTGTGTGTGTGTGTGTGTGTGTGTGTGTGTGTGTGTGTGTGTGTGTGTGTGTGTGTGTTCCGGGGCCAGTCACAATGGGCCGTCGACCTCACTGGATTTATTTTTACTAAAGCCGCTCTGTTTCACACTCAAGTCAATCATTTGTTTCATCAGGTTATGCGAAGCGGTTTTTTCTTTTTTTTTCTTTTTGTTCCTTTGTACATCAACGTTGATATAATCCTTTTTTTTTTTTTTTTACTAAAGCCGCTCTGTTTCACACTAAAACCAGATCATTTATTTCATCAGGTTATGCGTAGCGATTTTTTTTCTTTTTGTTCGTTTGTACATCAACGTTGATATAATCTTTTTATTTATTTATTTATTTATTATTTTTTTTTTTTACTAAAGCCGCTCTGTTTCACACTAAAACCAGATCATTTATTTCATCAGGTTATGCGAAGCGGTTTTCTTTTTGTTCCTTATACGTCAACTTTGCTATAATCACTACCTACAAGTATCAAGCAGGTGCCGAGTGTGCATCTAATGTTACCAAGTGTTTGTCTAATATTTCCGTTTTTTTTTTTTTATACTCATCGTGAAGCTTACATTGTGTTACCTGTGGCTGCAGCAAAGGCAGGTGTGCGGGGGTGGGCCATGTGTCTGTGTGCATCGTGACCAATTAAAAGATAATAATTAAGAATAAACTAATAAAATAACAAACTAAAAGAATACAAACAACAACAATAACAGCAACAAGTCAGTCAAAACAGGAGCCACATAGAGAAAAAAAAAAACTACAGTAAAAAAAATCATAAAAACAACAAAAGGTAAATGAAAACAAAAGCGTAAACAACAGCTAAATGTATTGTCTTAACACAAGTTTATGTACACTTGGGAGCGATGTGCAGCCTTGCGGTGTACATTAGTCCCGGTGTGCGCTACTACACGGACTGATGTACACGTGCTCAGTGTACACAGAATTGTGGTGTACAAGACTCCAAGGCATACACAACCTAGAGCTGTGCAACGAATGTAGGCAAAAAAGTTCGTGGTGTACAGACTCTCAAGTACACATATAAGGTCGTATCATAAGACATTTCGCCGCCCAAGAACACATATTTGACAAGGCTTTCGTAGGAGTTGTGGGCATTTCCAGGAGTAGTTTTATGAGCCTGGTGTTAGTTTGAGCCTTCTTCTGTACCGTGAACCTCAGGAAACACATATTTGACAAGGCTTTCGTAGGAGTTGTGGGCATTTCCAGGAGTAGTTTTATGAGCCTGGTGTTAGTTTGAGCCTTCTTCTGTACCGTGAACCAAAGAAAACACTCATTAGAACCCGACTGATCCCCTCTTTGACCTTTAGAAATAGCTGATGTGACATGGCAAAGTGTCTTATAATACCGACCTTATAGATTTAACAGCGTGCACACAGGCCTTTACATGTGCACGCCTCCCGGATGTACACAGTCTCCTCAGTGTACAGTCCAGCACCCAACTACCTTATCAAGAGCTTTCGGTAAACCTCTATAAAGTAAATGTGTGGGTCTCGTCCGGTCCTCTCAGGGCGACGCACCCCTCCCCGCGTAGTGCCCCCTCCGTCCCTCCAAGCGAAGAAAACGGAAAATCATTTGACATGCAAGCACTCTATCGATCCTTCTTCAGATAGAATCATGAAAGGCTTTGAAAAGGAAACGGTGACGCCTTACAAGCGGCAAGTCACTCTCAAAGAAGACGAAAACCCATCCGTTTTTATACATACGTGAACGCAGGAATAAGTAAACCTTGTGTATATAATTAAAAGCACTCAAGTTTTAGAATTAGTTTGACCCTTGAAGGTCATGATGGGTTTAAGGTGAGAGGAGGGCGGGTTGTGTCGTTTAACCCGGTAGCAGCGACGGGCCAAATTTGTGGCTTTACCGTGTACCAGCGACGGGCCACATTTTTTTCATGATATAAACCCCCCAAAATAGACGGTGCATAAACTGATCACAAAATGCGTTGATATATATTATGAAGTGGTTTGCAAGAGCGATGATTTTTTTTCTCATTAATTCGCTTAGAGGGGCCTTTAAGAAACATAATCCCCGCAGCTACCGGGTTAAGGCGTCACGTGTGGGGGGTGGGCGGCCCTGAGAAGGCTGGGTCATGCTTCAACTTCACTCCGCTATCCTTTGTGAGCCTCTCCTGCACGCGGCCACGACGACGGCAGCACCACACCGACGGAGGCAGTGTGTGTGTGTGTGTGTGTGTGTGTGTGTGTGTGTGGGTGGGTGGGTGTGGGTGTGTGGTTGCATTAGTGGGTTATTCGTGTATTTGTAGGTGGTGTTGTTGGTGGTGTTTGGTATACATAATAATATTGCTGCCTCTATACCCATGAATACTGAAACTAAACATTAGCCGCCAGATACTTCTAAAAATTGCTTCAACCACATTTTCTTTGCACAAAACAATAAACTCCTTAAATTAATAGTAATTATTATATATATACTTTGATTTGGTGAATGCACAAACCAAACTTATAAGGTATTTCATGTGACTGATATACGAAGGCGTTCTATATAAATTTAGCCAGTTAGATATGTATGAATCATGTAAACAGCGTTAGATACACGGCAGTATATGTGTAGGTACAAAACAGCTCGGTTATGTCCGCCTCAAACCGCCACTGTTGCCTCCCTCCTTCTGACCTCCTCCTCCTCCTCCTTCTCCTCCTCCTCGGCTGTGTGCGTCTCTGTCCAAACAAAACATTGGGTTCGCAGCGGCTTCGGCTCTGGGTGCGGCTGCCCGGCAGAAGCAGCGACACACACATGCAGACGGGGGCAGCGGCACTCCCTCGCCGCCCCCAGCACGGGCAGCAGTACCGCCAGTGGTCCTGTATCAAGGGTATAAGAGTGTGACTCTTGGGGGCGTCTCGTGTCGCCGGCCAGAAGAGCCGCCACGCGCCGGATAGCCGGGAAAATTGACCATGACATCGTTACCTGCAGCGGGACTCAGGAGCTGCAAAGCTGTACTGGCATGCACTCGGTCGCTCCTAAATACACACATATAGATTTTTTCATGCAAGCTAAACATAAAACAAGTTGTGAAATAAAAATACACTGCATCCATAAATACATTAAAAGAATCTTTAAGCGTCCAAATTCTGTACACTATGTACACTTTGGCTACATTGGTCAAGCGACTGACACGACGTGTGGGTCACACCTGCGTGGGACAGGGACCGGGCCCTCAGGTCACGACCAGGGCAGGTCACCAGGCCAGCAGGTACTCACCCGGGGGCTGAGGCGGCCGGGAAGTGACCTCACCGGACTCCGGCAGGTCGTGACCATTGAGCTGTGAGGTGGGCGTGATGGCGTGCGTCGAGCTGGTGGGCGTCTCCGGCGAGGTGATGGGCCGAGACCCCACGAAGGAGCTCTCCACCCACACCAGGCGGCGGGGGGAAGGCGCCCGCCCGTCGGGGCGCGGAGACCCCCTTGGGGACGCTCTTGGTGAGGGTGTGGACTCGTTGCAGTAGTGCACGATGGCCGAGGTGACCTCCTTGATGGACGAGTGCACGTCGGCCACGTCGGCGGGGATCTGCAACTTCACGCTGCCGTTTGTGCTGCCGGCGTCGTTCTGTTCCGCGTTCTCGGGCTTGGGAGCGGCGGCGTTGGCCTCGGAGGAGGAGTTCTCTTTGTCCTGCGTGCTCGGCGTGGTCTTCACGAACCGCTGGCTGTAGGAGGTGATGCCGAGGGCGAGCCTGTCCGCCGCGGTAAGGTAGGAGCCCGTGCTGGTGAGGGAGGACTGTGACCCCGCCAGGGAGGCGAGGGAGGTCTGTGAGCGCCATCCGAGGTAGGGCTGACGGGTGTAGGTGTTGACGGTCCTGGAGGAGGTGACGGAGCCCGTGGGCGTGGTGGTGCCCGAGTTGAGCCGCGACGTGGACCACCGCGATATCGGGTACTGGAAGAGGGAGCCGCTGCGGTCACTGGGCGACGGCGAGATGGAACAGTTGGAGGCCGGGGAGGTGATGCCTCCCACGCCCCTGGTGGCCACGCGGGTGGGGATGACCACCTTGGTGGGCGTGTTGGGTGTTACGGCGCGGGACGACCCCAAGGAGGTCATGGAGGCCGTCTTGGAAGAGTACGCCGACCAGCCGCCGGCGGTACCGCTGCTGGAGCCGTAGTCGCGGCGGCGGAGAAGGAAGCCCTGCTGGGGGGGCGGCGCGTTCTTCATCCATTCCGGCACGTCGAGTCGTTGCAGGGAGCGGCGCACACGCAGCTCAGCCTCCGACAGCTGCCGCTCCGACCCCTTCATCAGCTCGTTCTCCGGCGGCTGCAAAACACAAGGCTTCGTAAGGGGAGGAACAGAGGGGAAGAAAAGTCTCCTGAGACAACACAGGCACAACCGCCTCCCCTGGGACTACACTGGAGGAGGCAACACACAACACATACTCTTAAATGTTCAGAGGCAGGCAACACACACTACCACAACACACAACACACGCACACACCTCCATTCAGCACAGCAACAGACAATTGACTGAGGGCCGGGGGCGGAAGTGGGTCTTGCGTCACCTAACCTTGAAGATTACAAGGCAAGTGACGAGGAATTCATAAATTATTCCAAAAGCGGGGCTGTCAGGGGGGAGCGTCTTATCAGATAATGCCAGAGGAGAAATTAGGAGAAACGCTGAAAAACAGGACGTCTCTTGGGGCGTTGTCTCGCTGTGATCTTTATACCTTACTGTCACCTAACTAGGATTACAAAGAAGAAGAAGAAAAAGAAGAAGAAGAAGAAGAATGAGAAGGAACATTTACAACTATTGAGTTCCTAAGAATCAAAAGTCTTTAACAGAAAAATGAATAACTCTTACTCAGATTATAAAACTGTATACAGCTGTTTTGTGCAGGCCTACCAGCTTCTAACAGCCCCCCCACCCCCACCCACCCGTTTTCCTATGTCAAAGAAGTTAAGTAATGAAGTAAATGGAGAAAAAGATCCCTCAAATATGTAATGTGTCTGAGTTAGATCAAATAAGTTGTCTTTATCACTTGAAAAATATAAATAATGACATGCACATTGATTTGTAAGTCATCGGTAAAGTGCATATCCTCTTGAAGTATTTTTTTTTTAGAGGGAATAAAGCAACATCATACTGCAGTTTCTCTCTCTCTCTCTCTCTCTCTCTCTCTCTCTCTCTCTCTCTCTCTCTCTCTCTCTCTCTCTCTCTCTCTCTCTCTCTCTCATTTACACACACACACACACACACACACACACACACACACACACACACACACACTTACGCAATAATCTCCCGTTTTTCTCTGTCACATAGATTTTAATTCCTTTATCTGAATCTTCTAAATCTTGACACACACACACACACAAAAAAAAACCTGACGTGCCTAATGCCCTGCCCCGAGAGAGAGAGAGAGAGAGAGAGAGAGAGAGAGAGAGAGAGAGAGAGAGAGAGAGAGAGAGAGAGAGAGAGAGAGAGAGAGAGAGAGAGAGAGAGAGAGAGAGAGAGAGAGAGAGAGAGAGAGAGAGAGAGAGAGAGAGGAAGTTCAGGAAGAGTACTTGAGATAGAGGGGAGGAAAACAATAAGAAAAATACGAGACAGCGAGGAGGATATCATGAACATTCGTACGTGTTGGGACAATTACGGAGACCCGCCACCGCTAAGTCCACGACACCCGACACCCGACTCCCGACACCCGACACCCTCACTCGGTCTCGTAAAAACCCCGCCGATGATTTTTTTTTTAGTCTCTTGTCGCCGCAAAGGAAACCGAACACCAGTAATTGAAAAGGCAATGCGGAGACCTTTTTGGCAATGATCGTGGTGGTGGTGGTGATAGGTTAGGTTAGGTTAGGTTAAGTTAGGTTAGGTTAGGCTTGTAGTAGTAATAGTAGTAGTAGTAGTAGTGGTAGTAGTAGTAGTAGTAGTAGTAGTAGTAGTAAGATAAATAAAAGTAAATGTGTAAGAAAATAAGTATAAAAGAAAATAATTGTGATAAATGAAAACTGTAACTTGTAGCGCTGTCTATCATTATCATCTATTATCAAAACCGGTCTATCAGTCAGTTAGTCAGCCAGCTAATCAGTCAAGTAGTCAGTCAGTTAATCAGTCAGTCAGTCAGTCATTTAATCAGTTAGTCAGTTAATCAGTCAGTCAGTCAGTCAGTAAGGAAGTATTGCGTAGGAGAGCGTAATAAGGTTCTTTTCCTCCTCCTCCTCCTCCTCCTCTTCCTTCCCTTCCTCTTCCTCCTCTCGAAAGCCCCTCATGAAGACACTAGAGACGATAAAATCAATGGGTAAGAGACGGGGAAGTGTGTGTGTGTGTGTGTGTGTGTGTGTTCGAGAGAGAGAGAGAGAGAGGACTTTTCCTTATCATTATTCTTGTATTCTCGCGACGTTGACAAATTGAGTAACTTTCCCTTTCCAGAGAGAGAGAGAGAGAGAGAGAGAGAGAGAGAGAGAGGGAGAGGGAGAGAAAAAAGACTCCACATTTGACTAAGAACTACAACTTTGCTTCGCTTCTTGCTTTTCTTTTTCTTTCCCTCAGACTTCACTAGACCACCGAAACACAACCCTGACCTACTATTTCGAGTCCTTATTAGGCAAGAACAAAAATGAATACCAGTCAACTGATGCGCTCCGGTTGTCGTTGGCAGCTGCAGTTTTTATCATTTTTATCAGATAGCGTTCGTTGGTTTTTCCGATTGTTTTATCTGCTATTGTGCCGTGAGTCATGTTGGTCTAGTCTGTGATCACCTTTTTGTGCCCCATTTTCTTTGTCTCTCTTTCTCTCTGTCTCCTTAATTTTGTGGTCATCTCCGTTTTCCTTCAATTCATTCTTCTCTTCCACCTTCTCCACCTTAATTTTGTGGTCATCTTCGTTTTCCTTCAATTCATTTTTCTGTTCCACCTTCTCCACCTCCTTAATTTTGTGGTCATCTTCGTTTTCCTTCAATTCATTCTTCTCTTCCACCTTCTCCACCTCCTTAATTTTGTGGTCATCTTCGTTTTCCTTCAATTCATTTTTCTTTTCCACTTTATCTTCCTTCCCAAATTTGAGGTCATTTCTCTGTTTTAATTACCGATAGGGTCATTATATTATCTATCTTCTGTCTCTCTTTTTAATGTCTGTGCTTCTTTGTTTTAATTACCAAGCGGGTCATTATATCGCCATTTTTTTGTTCTTTTCTCAATTATTTTCCTTCGTTTTCTTATAAATTCTTCTACTTTTAACATGATTTTCCGTCGCCTGGTCCGCACCGTTCATCTTTGGTAATTAAGGAATCCTGATCTTGGCAAAACCCTGATTGGTCTTTAAAAACCGTCGTGTGATAGTCCTCTAAGAATCTTAATGACGCTAATTGGATTGATGGCCCTTATCCCTAAGTCCCGCCTAATCGTCGCTCTGATAGAAGTTCTCATTTTCATAACGCTCCACTTCCTTTTTGTCAACGATCCTCTTTTCCATCGGTAATAGGATGCTGCGACCAGGCTTCCACGACCCACGTATTGCTCATCCTCTCTCTGTTCTTAGCGCCATATTCTTAACCCTTTCCTTGCGCGCGGGACGGGACGCAACTATCCCCTCAGGCGCAGTCAGGCAGCCCAATGGGGGGGCTCTTTTAACCTCTGTATCTCAAAAACTATTCATCACAGCTTAAAACCAAAAACACCATTGGAAAGAGGAGGTCCAGATCTATAGGAGTCGGTTATGTATGCCTCTCTTGCGAACGTACATGCACGTTCAGGGAGTGTTGAATGTTAACACTTACGTCGGTGCGAGCTGTAGGCATTTCCATGGATGGGTATTTATATGACCCTGGTGGTAGTCTGACAAACCTTCTCTGAACATGAAAAGAAGGACCCCTTAGAACCCTTAGAACACATATTGTCTAGTTTTCCATAAGAGCTGTAGGCATTTCTATGGGTATTTGTATGACCCTGGTGGTAGTCTGACAAAGCTCCTGTGAACATGAAAAGACGGACCCCTTAGAACCCGATTAACCCGGTAGCAGCAACGGGCCAAATTTGTGGATTTACCGTGTACCAGCGACGGGCCAAATTCCTGCCATGATATAAACCTCATAAAATAGATGATGCATAAACTGATCACACATGCTTTGATATATATTATGAAATGGTTTGCGTCAGTGATGGTTCTTTCTCATTATTTTACTTAAGAGGGGCCTTTAACCTAACCTAACCTAACCTAACCTAACCTAAGAAACATGACCCCCGCAGCTACCGGGTTAATCTCCTCTTCAGCCTACCATTGACTTCGTTTTGTGGAGGTCCCGGCGGCGTCTCCCCTCTCGCAGCCTCACCAGCTCACTGTAGGTCATCTCCTCCCACGGCGCCGTCACCTTCCTCCACGCCCACTCCACCTCCTGGCTCGCCTCCTTTACCGCACACGCCAACAGCCCCTCCGCGAACGCCTCCACGCCCCCCTCGCTGAATGCCTCCTTTCCCTCTTCCTCTTCTTCATATTCCTCCTCCTCTTCCTCCTCTATCACGGACATATTTCTATACCTCACCATCCTCACTGTTTCGTATGCAATGAATTGCTCCTCGTTGCTGTGGCATGGGATTGGGTAGACCGCGTTCGGATTGTGCATGTCCGTCTCCATGTTGCTTCCCTCGTTCGCAAACCTTGTTACCAGTTCGGCGTGGTCTGTATCCCCGAATCTTGTTACGGACTCCCATTCTTTCTCCTTAATCCCCTCCTCTGCGAATCTTGTTATGCCCTCCTCCTCCTCCTCCTCCTCCTCCTCCTCCTCCTCCTCCTCCTTCTTCTTTTCCATTTCCTCTTCTTTCACTTTATCCTCCTTCGTTTTGAGTTCATCTTCCTTTCCCTTTCCTTCATCATTCTTCTCGTCTACTTTATGTTCCTTTTTCTTCAATTCATTTTTATCCTCCACTTTCTCCACCTCCTTAGTTTTGTGGTCATCCTTCTTTTCCTTCAGTTCATTCTTGTCTTCCACCTTCTCCACCCTTTTAGTTTTGTGGTCATGTTCTTTTTCCTTCAATTCATTTTTCTCTTCCACTTTATTTTCCTTCCCAAATTTGAGGTCATTTTCTTTATCCTTTTCCTCATTCTTTTTTTCCACTTTCTCCTCGTTTCCAAAGTCAACCTCATCTTCCTTCTCCTTTACTTCATCGTTCTTCTCTTCCACTTTCTCCACCTTCCCAAACTCAAGCTCTTCTTCCTCTTCCACTTTTTCATTCCTCTCTTCCACTTCATTGTTCTTCTCTTCCACTTTCTCCACTTCTCCTAAATCAAGCTCATTCTCTTTTTCCTTTGCTTTATCCATCTCTTCCACTTTCTCCTGCTTCCCTAAACCGACCTCATCTTCCTTATCCACTTCATCATTCTTCTCTTCCACTTTCTCCTCCACTTCTAAACCGACCTCATCTTCCTTATCCTTTTCCACATGGTTCTCTTCCTTTTTCTCAGATTTCTCCTCCACTTTCTCCTCCTTCAAAATTTCGAGCTCTTCCTCTTCTCTTTTTCCCTTGTATTTCTCCTCCTCTTCCCCCTCCCCAAAATTGAGCTCTTCTTTTTTTCCTTCCTCTTTCTCCTCCTCCTCTTCTGTCTTTTCCTCGTTCTTTAGTTTCTTTTTCTTCTTCTTAATCTTGAGCTCCCCTTCTCCTTTCTTTATCTTCTGCTTGTCTTTTGCCTTCTTCTTCTTCTCCTTCTCCTTTTTCTCTTCCTTCGTTTTCACTTTCTTCTTCTTTGCATTGAGTTCCCCCTTTTCCTTTTTATCATTTTTATCTTTCTTCTTCTTTACCTTGAGTTCCCCTTCTTTGTCATTTTCCTTGTCATTTTCTTCCTCTTTCTTCTTCTGTAACTCTAGTTCATTCTCGTTTTCCTTTTTCTCATTTTTATCTTTCACTTTCTTTTCCTTCTTTAACTTTATCTCCCCTTCGTTTTTCTTCTTCTTTTCCTTCTCTTTCGCTTTCTTGTCATTATCAGCCTCGAATTCCCCTTCTATTCCCTTATCCTTATCTTTCTCTTTCTTCCCTATCTTGAATTTGACCTCCTTTTTCTTTTTCTCAACCTTTACTTTCTTCGCCTTCTTAAACTTAGACTCCTTTTCTATCTTCTTTACCTCATCCTTCGCCTCTACTTTCTCCTCCTCCTCCTTCTTCTTCTTAAACTTGAACTTATCTATCAGC
>NC_066564.1:7887246-7987246 GCF_024679095.1 Eriocheir sinensis
AAACAAAATAATAAGAATTGACAATGGTTACGCACGAGAATATTTGGTTACACACTTTCTCGTTTCTTCTTTTTTTCCCCTTCGCGTATTCTTGAGTCAGTGGAACGGTCTTGAGCATCGCGTATCGTATTAGAATTGGATCCCACTTGGAGGAGGAGGAGGAGGAGGAGAAAGAGGAAAACGGGAATGTGAAGATAGAAGAAAAAAAATGATAATGCTGGAGGAGGAGAAAAAGGAAAACGGGAATGTGAAGATAGAAGAAAAAAAATGATAATGTTGGAGGAGGAGAGAGAGAGAGAGAGAGAGAGAGAGAGAGAGAGAGAGAGAGAGAGAGAGAGAGAGAGAGAGAGACACGAGGTGCTTGCATGCTCCCCTTACTCTCTGATTTATTTTTTTTAACACGTGGGCAGACAGCCAACGTCCCCCCCCCCTCCCCCTTCCCTTTGACAACCCCCCCCCCCCTGGCCACACTCTCCCCACCTCCACCCCTTTACTCAATGGCCAAGGGGAAGGGGGCATATCTCCCCTTCCCCTGTCACCTGTACCGGCTGTCCCTGTTTTCTCTTCTCAATTTACTCCTTTCTCTCTCTTCCTTATACTCTTTACTTTCCTCCTCTTTTCCTTTATCCATATTCTACATCAATTTATTCTTCGTTAGTTTTATCTCATTATCTCATTATTCTTTGTTTATTTCGTCTATTGTGTCTCATCTCCTCCTCTCTTTATTTTCCTTCTCTTTTCCTTTATCCATATTCTACATCAATTTATTCATCGTTAGTTTTATCTCATTATCTCATTATTCTTTGTTTATTTCGTCTATTGTGTCTCATCTCCTCCTCTCTTTATTTTCCTTCTCTTTTCCTTTATCAGTATTCTATATCAATTTATTCATCGTTAGCTTTATCCTACATCTCATTATTCATATTTTATTTTGTCGATTGCGTCTCATTTCCTCCTCTCTTTATTTTCTTTCTCTTTTCCTTTATCCCTATTCTACATCCCTTTATTTCTCGTTAGCTTTATCCTGCATCTCATTTTTTTGTTTATTTCGTCTATAGCGTCTCATGTCATCCGTTTATTCATATGTATTTTTATTCCTAACACAATTCACGCTCACATTAATAAAGCTCCTAAGTCTATAAAATCCTATATTATCCATCTTTCGTCTCACCCATTCAGAAATTTTGATATTACTAATTACTAACCGCATTCACTCCCTCGTATTTGCTTTTTACTCATAGAATCAATTTTTCGCACGCCCTTTACTAACTGCTTCATTCATTCCCTCATTCATTATCATCCATACCCTTTACTAATCTCATTCAGTCCCTTATATCCTCATTTGTTTTACCCATATACTCAAATACTTCAGTTCCTCTTCCTATATGTATTCCTAACCCCATTCACTTTACACCCATAGTCCCACAACACCTCGACCATACACCCTGCCATCACCTCCCATTCCTGTATTCCCAAAGCACACATTACATAATTCTCCTCTTCCACCTCCACCCCATTACTTCACTTCCATACGTAGTTGATGCCCTTTAAGTCTTCCATGGTCATTGCTTCCTCTTCCTCCCAACCCTCTTTCCCTCCCTTCATTCCCTCTCGCACACCATTTCTCTCCCTCCCTCCCTCCCACCCACCCCTTCCCTTAATCATGTCTCTTCCTCACATCCCTTCTTTCCTTCCCTCTCGCCCCTTGTGTCATTCTGCCTTTCTCGTCTCTCCCTTCCATCCCATACCTCCCTCCCGCCCCTTCTCTCACTCCTATTCTCCATTCCCACGTATTTAAAGGGCGCCAGAGAGGTAATAAAATGGGGAATGGGTCTGAATGAATGGGAAGAATCAGAATTAATGGGGACAGCAACTAGGCCACTCTCTCTCTCTCTCTCTCTCTCTGACGTCAAGGAAAAGGTAAATAATGATTAGAAATGACGTCATACTTGCAGGTGATGTTGCAGTGCTTGACGGTGTGTGTGTGTGTGTGTGTGTGTGTGTGTGTGTGTGTGTAGGCGAGGGGTAATGAGGTGGAACTGAGGAGGATGTGAAAAAGGAAGATGGATGTGGTGTTTATGTATGTATGTATGTATGTGTGTTTTTTTTTAAAGAAAGGAAACAGCTCAAGGACAATAAACAAAAAAAGAAACAAAAATAACAGTAAAGGAAACGGCTCAAGAAGTATGTTTGTGTGAATGTATGTGTGTATATAACTTCAGGGTAAACAAAACACTCAAACACACTCAAGCGGAACACTCAAAATGGCAGAAATATACGAGAAGAAAAAAAACACCTTATAGTCAAGATAATAGATAGCACAGAGTAAAAGCCTAACAAACTTACATTAAAAGGGAGAAATGAAATACAATAGAAGATTAGAGAATGGAAAAGAATCTAAAGTGACAGGTAAGACAGAGGTTAAGGAAGGTGAAAGTGAGGGAGGAGGAAGAAGGATATTGACAAAGGGAAGTGTGTGTGTGTGCGTGTGGGGGGGGGTGAAGTGTACCGTACGTGACGCGGAGTTTAAAAGGGTGAAGGAGACGGATTTAAAGGGACGAGGTGGTGGTTTGAAGACATGAGGGTGGGTTAATTAAAGGGATGTCGGGGTGGGGTTTAAAGGTATAAGGGAAGGGGGGAGAGTGTTTTAGGGGTGGTTATTAAGAAATGAGGGGGTAGATAAGTGTGTTTTGGTAATGTTGGAGTGGGTTTAAGGAGATGAAAGGAGGGGGTTAAAGGAAAAGAGGGGGTAGGTTTAAAAGCCCGAGGGAGTGAATTTAAAATTTATGGGGTTGGGTTTAAAAGGATAAGTGGTGGAATAGTGCTGTTGGGTCAATTTTAAAGGCTGTGGGAGGTTGATTAGAGCGGTTTAGGTTGAAGGGTTGATTTTAAAGGTATGAGGGGGTGAGATGATAGTGGAGGGTGGATTTAGGGAGATGAGGGGATGGATTAGAGGTATGAGGTAGGTTAGGAGTCTTACAGGAGTTGGTTAGAAGGGATGTGAGTAAGGGATAGTGAGTTGGTTAGAATAGAAGGTTGAGGGGTGGCTTGAAGGGAAGGTCAAGAGGTGGGCGTTGTGAAGGGGTAGATTACAGTAAAGGGCGAGGTATGGAGAGGATTATTAATGGGGCGGGTGTTGGGTAGTGCCGAAGGAGGTGTGAGGTAACGAGAGAGAGAGAGAGAGAGAGAGAGAGAGAGAGAGAGAGAGAGAGAGAGAGAGAGAGAGAGAGAGAGAGAGAGAGAGAGAGAGAGAGAGAGAGAGAGAGAGAGAGAGAGAGAGAGAGAGAGAGAGAGAGAGAGAGAGAGAGAGAGAGAGAGAGAGAGAGAGAGAGAGAGAGAGAGAGAGAGAGAGAGAGAGAGAAAATGAGGAAGCCTGTCGACAAGAAGGGAAAGCAGACAGTAAAAAATAAAAGTCACTAAGAAAATACGAATAAAAAAAACGATGATGACGGAGCATGACAAAATATGACGACGATAAGTAAGCGAGAAATACAGCGAAACTTGGCAAAAAAAAAAGAAAAAAAAAAGAAGAAGAAGGAAGTGGAGGTATACGAAGTCCAAAAAAATGATTGAGCGAGGACATGGAACCTCCCCCCCTCCACCCCCACCCCCACCCCACACACACACACACCAAGAAAAAAAAATACTAAAAGGAAGAAAGAAAAAAAGACAGGCAATAGAAGAGAATGGAGAGAGAGAGAGAGAGAGAGAGAGAGAGAGAGAGAGAGAGAGAGAGAGAGAGAGAGAGAGAGAGAGAGAGAGAGAGAGAGAGAGAGAGAGAGAGAGATAGAAAGAAAAAAAAAGAGAAAAAAAGAGATAAAGGAAGAAACTACTCCCCCACACCCACCCACCCACACACACACACCAAGAAAAAAAAATATTAAAAGGAAGAAAGAAAAAATACAGGAAATAGAAGAGAATGGAAAAGCAAATACAAACAGATAGGAAAGAAAAAAAAGAAATGAAGAGGAGGCAGAAAATAAATATATTCACACCGAGGACGTGGTAAAAACATAGGAAATAGAAGAGAATGGAAAAACGAAAGCAAACACAAAGGAAAAAAAAAGGATATAGATATGAGGCTGAAAATAAAATTACACACCGAGGACGTGGAAAACAAAAACTAAATTGAAGGGGGAAAAAAAAACACAGAGGAGGGAAGAGAAGGAAGACGCGGCATTGAACAACCTCAAAAAACTAACAAAACAGATAACAAGCAAAACACGAAATAGACAAGAAGAAAAAAAAATAATATAGAGAAAAAAGGAGGAAAAAACAGACACAGAAAAGTTGAGAGAAGGAGAGCGCGGAATTGAACTACCTTAAAAAAAAACTAACAAAAGAAATAACAAGAAAAAGACGAAATAAAAAAAAGAATATAAAGAAAAAAGGAGGAAAAAACACACAGAAAAGTTGAGAGAAGGAGAGCGTGGAATTCAACAACCTTAAAAAAAAACTTACAAAACAAATGACAAGAAAACACGAAAAAGACAAAAGAGAAAATAGAGAAAAAAAGGAGGAAAAATGAAGACACAGGATAGGAAAGGGAAGGGAAGAGAAAAACGAAATTGAGGAAAGAAAAAAAAAACTAACAAAACAAATAACAAGAAAAACACGAAAAACTAAAAAAAAACACAAATGAAAGTAGAGAAAAAAGGAGGAAAAAAGAAGACACAGGATAGGAAAGGAAAGGAAAGAGAAAGAAAACGAAATTGAACGAAGACAAAAAAAACTAACAAAACAAATAAGAAAAAAAACACACACACGAAATAAACTTAAACAAACAAACACCTCCCCCCCCCACCCCCTCCCCCCCACTCCCACCACCACCACCACCTCCACCAACACAACAATTTCGTAACGCCGGCAAGGGAGGAGGCCAAGGAAAAGCTGTCCCCTTGCATAATGGTGGCGTGCTCCCCTGCGTGAGGCCCCCTGGTGTACCCCTGGCAGGTGAATCAGAAGGGGGGGAGGTGGTAAGGGAGGAAGGGTGGAAGAGGAAGGGAAGAAGGGTATAGGGAGATGGGATTAGGAAAGGAGGGCATGACATAGAAGGTGCACGGAAGGTGGTCTTGAGAGATTGGGAAGAGGAAAAGGGTAAAGGAAGAAGGGAATGAAGGAGGGTGGGAGTGGGAGTAAGGGAGTGAAGGGAGGGAGTGAGAGTAAGGGAGTGAAGGAGGGAGGGAGTGAGAGAGTAAGGGAGTGAAGGAGGAAGGGAGTGAGAGAGTAAGGGAGTGAAGGAGGAAGGGAGTGAGAGAGTAAGGGAGAGAGGGAAAGATGATTGTATAGATAGAAAAAAAAGAAAAAAAGAGCATAGAACGTACAGACACACGCAGAAAGGAAAAAAGGAAAGCACAATAAGAAAGAAAAGAAATAGAACAAGTGAAGATAAGTGGAGAAAGGGTGGAGAAGGGGCGAAAGGTGGAGGGAGGACGAATGAAGGGAAGGCAAACAAAAATAAAGAGGGGAAGAAGAAGAGCAGGTGAAGGGCCGTGAAAGAAGGAAGGAAATAAAAACATCTATGCGAGGGAAAGATGGGAAGGAGGGAGGAAGAAGGAAGTTGAAGGGGTAAAAGGATAAAGGAGTAAGGAGAGATAAAAGAAGAGGGGAAAAGAGGAAGATGGGTGGAGGACAGAAACGGAATGAAGGAGAAAGGGAAAAGTGAATTAGTGGATAGATAAGGAAGGGAAGATGATTGTTTGACAGGAAGGAAAAAAGAGAGAGGGAGGAAGAGATGAGAAAGTGTTAAAAAAAAGGGGAGAAGAAAAGAGAAAAAAGAGAAGGTGAACGAGTGATTGAGGAGTGAGGGAAGAAGAGAATGGAGGAAAAAAAAAAAAGGTGAATGAGAGAGGTGAGAAAAAGAGAGAAATGGAGGGTGTAAACGAAGAAGAAAAAGGGGATATAGAAATTTACATAGATTTACATAGGAACGCATACCCAAGACACTGACTCATGCGTGTTGGTCTACCGTAAAACCTAAAGCGAGAGTCGAGTTTGTTTTTTGAATGAATTAATGGCGTTAGGCAGCGAAGAGGAGGAAGGAAGGGGGGGAGTAAGGAGGGGAAAGGAAGAGGGAGAGGAAGGGGAGAAAACCGGGGAAGGGGGAAGGAGGGAGTTTAATAAGAAGGAAGAGGAGGAAAATACAGAGGAATAAGAGGAATAGGAGAAGGAAAAGGGAGAGGTGGAATTGTAGGAGGAAGGAATAGGGAGAAAAAAAACAGGAATAGGAAAGAAGGGAGGGTTAAAAAGTAAAAGGAGAAGAGAAAAGGATAAATAAACAGGAGTATAAAAAAGGAAGGAAAAAAGAAAGAAAATAAAAAATAGGAGTCTAGAAAAAGGAAGAAAAGAGAGGAAAACCGTGATTATAAGGGAAGGAAGAGTGAGGCAGTGAGGGAGGAAGGAGGAGAGGAGGAAGAAGTAAGAATGGAGGAGGGAAGGAAAGAGGAAGAGGAAGAGAAAATGGTTAACAAAAGGAACGAAAGACAGAGTAAAAGGAAGGGGAAGTGAGGGAGGAAGGAGACAATGAGGAGGAAGGGAAGAGGAAGTAGAAGGGGAGGAGGGCAAGGAGGACCAACGTGGGTGCTTGGCATAAGAATAGTCACGTCAGTCTGAGTTGAGGCCAAGTTGTAGCCATGGCAGGTGGTTGAGAGAGAGAGAGAGAGAGAGAGAGAGAGAGAGAGAGAGAGAGAGAGAGAGAGGAAAAACGAGGGAGGAGTGGGTTAAGGTGAGGAAGAGGAAGAAAGATTGAGAAAGCGAAAGAGGGAAGAAAAAAATGAGGAGGGATGGTAGCAGAGAGAGAGAGAGAGAGAGAGAGAGAGAGAGAGAGAGAGAGAGAGAGAGAGAGGGTATATAAAACAGGTGAACGAAGTAAAGAAAGAAGGAAAAAAACACGCACGAGACCAAAGTTGAGTCAGACGAAGCAGCCGCGAACTTTTTACTCCCCGGCTCAAAACTTTCCCTCACGTAACAGTTCGGGGCCTCGAGGGTGTTTTAGTTTGGGTCCGGGAGGAGGAGGAGGGAGGGAGGGAGAACGAGAGGACAAGAGGGACACAGGAGACGTAAAACCAACAGCAATGAGAAGGAAAGGACAGGAGGAGGGCGTGGCAGGGCAGAGCGAGAAGGAAAACAACAGAAAAGAAATAAATTAAATATCGTATACTTAGACATTTCGACGAGAGGACAAGAGGAAAAAGGGGACGTAAAACCAAACAGCAATGAGAAGGAAAGGACGGGAGGAGGGCGTGGCAGGGCAGGAAGAGAAGCAAAACAACAGAAAAGAAATAATTTAAAGGTCGTATGCTTTAGACATTTCCAACCCCCCAATCACACATATTTGACCAGGCTTTCGTGGGAGTGGTGGGCATATCCAGTGGTAGTTTTGTGACCCTGGTAGTAGGTCGACCCTTCGAAAAGAAATTAATTAAAGGTCGTATACTTTAGACATTCCCCCACACACACACACACATATTTGACCAGGCTTTCGTGGGTGTTCTGAGCACTTCCAGTCGTAGTTTTGTGACCCTGGTAGTAGCTCGACCCTTCTTCTGTACTTTGGAAGTGAAAAAAAAAAAAAACATGAACAACCGATTAATCTCTTTTGTATAGCTTTTGGAGTAGCCTTAAAGTTATAGGCATTTCCAGAGGTAGTTTCAATGACCCTGGATGTAGGTTGACCCTTCTTCTGTACAGTCAACGCAAAATAAAAACTCATGTAAACTCGATTAATCTCCTTTTAGGTTTTGGAGTAGCCTTAAGGTTGTGGGCATTTCCAGAGGTATTTCAGTGACCCCGGATGTAGTTTGACCCTTCTTCTGTAACTTGAACAAAACCAAATGCCTTAAGGTTGTGGGCATTTCCAGAGGTATTTCAGTGACCCCGGATGTAGTTTGACCCTTCCTCTGTATCTTGAACAAAACCAAATGCCTCAAGGTTGTGGGTATTTCCAGAGATGTTTCAATGACCCTGGATGTAGTTTGACCCTTCCTCTGTATCTTGAACAAAACCAAATGCCTTAAGATTGTGGGCATTTCCAGAGGTGTTTCAATGACCCTGGATGTAGTTTGACCCTTTCTCTGTATCTTGAACATAACCAAATGCCTTAAGGTTATGGGCATTTCCAGAGGTATTTCAGTGACCCTGGATATAGTTTGACCCTTCCTCTGTACCATGAACGTGAAATAACCTTATGAAAATCCGATTAATCTCCTTTTTCAACCTTGGGATATGGTTGGTGTGGGAAGCGTTTTAGAATCCCGACCCAAAACTTAGATTCCTGCCCGAACGAATTCTTTTCCTGACAAAAGGGAGCGGTGATGCCTCCTATCTTAATGGCTTGTCCTGCGGCGGGTTATCTGTCCTTCGGGAGACGCTGAAGGACTGAGGAGGAGGAGGAGGAGGAGAGGAGGAAGAGGAGGAGGACCGAGGAAACGTGCATGGGTGGAGAGAGAGAGAGAGAGAGAGAGAGAGAGAGAGAGAGAGAGAGAGAGAGAGAGAGAGAGAGAGAGAGAGAGAGAGAGAGAGAGAGAGAGAGAGAGAGAGAAGGAAAAGGGAAAAAAACGAGGGAGAAGGAACAGTTTAAGGTGAAAGAAGGAAAGAAACGGAAAGAAGGGATGGAAGAGAGAGAGAGAGAGAGAGAGAGAGAGAGAGAGAGAGAGAGAGAGAGAGAGAGAGAGAGAGAGAGTAAACAAATGGGAGGCGAGCACTAATAGATGCGCGTGTTGGTCGTTATGGCGGGGCGGCGGCGGCGGGCTGGCACCGTGTGTGTGTTGGAGCCGCGACGTAATGCCTCGTCTTTATGGCTCCTGACCTTCACGATGGCGTACAGAGTGACAACCGCGCGTGCACATAATATAAACACACACACACACACACACACACACACACACACACACACACACACACACACACATACACACACACACACCTATTTTTCTCCTCCTTCATCTTCTCTGTTCTTCCCTTCTTTATTTTTCCTTTCCCTCCCTTCCTCCTTACCGTTCCTTTCTTCCATCTTTCGCTCCTCCTCCATCCTTCCTCCTCCTCCTCTCCCTCATATTATTAGTATTACACACACACACACACACACACACACACACACACACACACACACACACACACACACACACACACACACACGCGTAATTTATCCACCACAAGTAATCATAAGAAAACATAAATAAACGTTTTTGGAAATATACAAGAATATAATATGCAAAAAAATGAAGAAAATATGAGGTTTGTATAATACGAAACTAATATGACTCTTGCAATACAATCGTACAATGCATGGAACGTTTATCGAAAAACAATAATGCGTTTAATGAAAGTGGAAATCGAGAAACAATACCTTAGAAATCTATAACGCTTAATGCATAAAAAAATGACCTTGCCCCCCTCAAAAATAAATAAATAAATAAATACATAAATAAATAAATGCGTTCGTACTAAGCACTAAACGTTGGAAATCACTCGAAGAACAAACAAAACCACACAATAGATTACAGAATAGGTCTCCAGTTGCATTAAAACCATGGCACACACACACACACACACACACACACACACACACACACACACACACACACACACGAGATGAATGATGCTAATGAATGAGTCACCCCCAAACCGGTAGTAACAGACCAGAGAGACACCATTCCAAGCTTCCTGACTCACCTGGGGCCGCACCCAATTACGCCACACCTGCCCAAAATTGAGCTCACGTGCCCACCCTCCCTCGCTTCCCTACCCCTTGTAATCATCTCTACTTCCTCTTCCTTCTTCCATTTTGCTTATTTACACTGATTTTCCTTTATTTCCTTATACCAAAACAACACCCATTTTTGCTTATTCCTTTCTTTCTTCCTTTTTTGCTTATTTTCTTTATGTATTTACTTGTTTCTTCTTCATTCCCTCTTTCATCCCCCTTCGTATGACCAGCTTATAACACTCTCCTCTCTTTTCTTCCCCTTCTTTCTTCCTTTTTCCTTCTATATACTTATTTTCCTTATTATATCCACTTGTTTTTCCTTCCCTCCTTCTCTTCCTCCCCTCCGTACGATCAGTCTTCACCGCTCCTCTCTCCCTTCTTCTTCCATACCTTGTGCTTTTTCCCTCCCATATATCTCTTTACATTATGACTCACCTGTATCTCATTTCGTGCCCTCATCCTTATCTCCACCTGTAATTAATCAACCCCTCTCCCTCTCCTTCCTTGCTCTCGCTCCTTCATCCCTCTCTTCATTTTCTCTCATTCTCCCTCCTTCATCTTTACAACATTCTCCATCTTTTTTTGTCTCTTTCCTTTCCGTCACTCTCCTTTCTCCCTCCTCTTATATTCCTTCTTTCACATTCACTTCATTCCCTATGCCTTTTGCTTCTTTTCTTCCTATCACATACTCTCTCCTATTCTTTATCTCTCATACTTTCCTTCCCATCACACCCCTTTCTCTTCCTCTCATTTTCTCACCTTTAATCCATTTCCCATCCCTTTCCCTCTTTCCTTCACACCCCTCTCCTGTACTCTTCCTCCCATACTCCCTCTCCCACCTTCAACCCATTCCCCACTCTCGGCTCTCCCTATAATAATCATCCATTAATCTCGGAGATAATGAGGATGCAGCTTCCAGTCTGACGGCCCGGGAAACGACGTGCCAGCCTCTCCGTACTTAAATCCGGGTCACTGTAATCTCACACTATCAGTCACTGCAAATACACCTGGGTCTCGTACACTCTCCTGGATGACTGTACCTGTCCGCTATTCTGCTTTGCTATGCAGGTGCCTCGTTGTACACATCTGCCTGTCTGTTACTGTGCACAACCTAACCTACACCAATATGTCTTTCTGTAAATGGATACACCTGCTTCTGTACCTTCAAGTAGTACACACACACCTGCAAGCTTGTTCTCCACACATCTGACTATACACCTCTACACACACACACACACACACACCTGCAAACCGGTTCTCTACACATGTCTTTCAAACACACACCTGCACTCTGGCTCGCTTCACATCTCATCTGTATACACCTATCTATGCACACACACACACACACACACACACACACACACACACACCTGTATCCATATCTACACACACAGACACCTGCCATAACCGCTTACCTTTCCCTGCGTGTCTAGAGGCATCCCGAGGGCCTGCGAGGTATGCTGTGCCGTGCCGTTGCTGGTATGCCCCGGCGGACCACCCTTAAAGTATGCCTCACTCGCTTCACTTAGACCACCGCGGGCAGCCTCTCCTCCTCCTCCTCCTCCTCCTTCTCCTGAATGCTCCACCGTCGGTATGCTGTCGGTATGCCCCTAGTCTGGTATTCCCATTGCGGGCCTTCTAGCGTCACTTTTTTTCGCCTCCCTCCTACTCGCTTTTCTTTCTTATGTGCTTATTTTTGTCTCAAGGCAGCCACTGGGCACGCTGAAGCACGTTGGAGTCGTTAAAGACACGTATGGGTTCCCAGCTCACTCACGTATGGAAGGCCTGAGGGAGTGGAGGAAGGAATGAAACTGAGGAAAATATAGATGAGTTTGAAGGTGAATTGGGAGAGGAAGGAAAACAGAAAGATGAAGTGGGGGATGGAAGGAGTGAGGAGCGAAGGAGAATTGAGAGGAAAGAAAATGCTGGAGGTAGTGAGGAGTGAAGGAAAATCGAGAGGAAAGAAAACCAACAGATGAAGTGGAAGATAGAATGAGAGATGGAAGGAGTGAGGAGTGAAGGAAAATTGAGAGGAAAGAAAATATAAAGAGATGGAAGAAAGGAAAGATGGAGGTAGTGAGGAGTGAAGGAAAATTGAGAGGAAATAAAATATAAAGAGATGGATGAAAGGAAAGATGGAGGTAGTGAGGAGTGAATGGAAATTGAGAGGAAAGAAAACCTAAAGATGAACTGGGAGAAAGAATGAAAGTTGGAAATAGAGAGAGGAGGAGGAGGAGGAGGAGGAGGAGGAAGAGGGGGGGGGGGGGCGAGGAAGAATTAAGGAGATGCAAGCGCCAGAATTGTCTCTCATTTCAGTCTCGCGAGATGAAGAGAAGAGACACTGAAGGAGAGAACTTGCCTAATGGATGGGAGAGAGAGAGAGAGAGAGAGAGAGAGAGAGAGAGAGAGAGAGAGAGAGAGAGAGAGAGAGAGAGAGAGAGAGAGAGAGAGATTAACACAACACGTTTTCTTCTATATATTTTTTTCTTTAGTGTCACGAGAAGATACAATGAGGAATAACACACGGATGCACTTATTCCTCTCTCTTGCAAGGCGTATAGGAGGAAGAGGAGGAAGAAAAGAAGGAGGAAGAGGAAGAGGAGGGGACAAGGGTGTTTGGACAGACCCTAAGAGGACGTAAACATAGACACCGCCAGAACACTTTTCCACTTGCACCCGGAATCACCGCAGTTTGTCCTCTTTTCTCTTATTTTCCTGTTCCGTTCACTTCGTTATACTGTTCACTCGCTAGTCTTATCGTTTCCTGCAGCTGCGAGAAGGGCAAAGAGGTGTCAGGGAAGAGGTGTTGCAGGGCATGATATAGGTGGGGAATGTAAACTACGTGTGAGGAGGTTCGAGATTCAGTGGTTTCAGGGTGTAGAGAGCAGTATCTAAGGGGTATCTATGTTAATATGAAAGGTAGGGTAGAAAGATAAGATACGGGCAGAGATTACATGTTCAAGACATTAATTAGACTAGTGTATAGGTGTAAGGTTCATGCTTATTACAGGTAAATCACTACAAAGCCAGGATCACAGTGCAGGGAGAGGTTATGGTCAGGACACGGGCGGAGTGCAATCAAAGAACAGTGGACTTGGGTTACAGGCTGGTGGTATCAGGTGACACTTACACAGGACAAGACAGAGGACAAGGCTACACTGGGGCCGCTAACACACTGGCAGGGCACACAGGAGCCGGAGCACAGCCTCACACGGGAACAAACAGGCAGCAGACACATCGGTGCAACACATGCCGCGTGCAGTTTGGTCTAGTAGAGCGTGGAACCAACGCACACAACACCAGCAAAGCACACTAGCGGCGGACACATTACAAGGCACACCGGAACATAGCAAACACATCAATACAACACATGCCACATACAGTTTGGTTTAGTCGAGCAAACAACCAACACATAAACAACACTAACAAAACACAAGACACACAAGAGGTAACACACTCGCTCACTACCAGCACATCACACCCACTCCACTATGAAGCGACGGACACACCCACATCACATCACACCCACTAGGACGGCTCACCAGGAGGACACACACCCCGGGACACACCAAGAAGAGACCACTGAGACACGGGGACACCAGCACACCAACACACAGGCCGGGAATGTACACCGCCCCGGCACAGAGGCGAGGGAGCACAATCAGCACCCCAGACACAGCGGAACTCACAACACCAATCACCAATCCAAGCACTGACAAGCACACGAGGGAGCAGAACCACGGTATAGCGACTAAAACGCAAGACCAACAGGCCATAACAACACCATAATGCCTCACACCACAACACAGAGAGCACAGCAACACCCTCTATACACGGCAACGTCCAGCCATACACAGAAAGATCCGCTAAGCAGCTACGCCTCGGGAACACCGGTTGGGCAGGTGCGAGGCAGGTAGAAGCCGGGAGGAGGCAGGCCAAGGTCACGCTCAGGTGTGTACAGGTAGAGAGAGGGCACGGGAGAGGGAGAGTGGTAGACGCCCCGCGCGACACCGGCCTAACCGCTCAACTGGCCCGCCGCCCGCCCATTGTGGTGTTGGTGGTGGTGGTGAGAGTGGTGGTGGTGGTGGTCACGTGCCCCCTCCCCCACCTCCTCCTCCTCCTCCTCTGTCACCACCGCTATGCCACAACCACCTCCACATCCGCTTTCACTGCCACGGCCAATGTGAGGCTGCAAGCATATCCGCCATGTTTCATTCGTACTCACCACCACCTCCACAGCCACCTCCACCACTGATACCTCCTCTACTACTACTACTACTACTACTACTACTACTACTACTACTACTGTTGCTGTTTCTACTACAATAAAAGTCTCCTTCAAATGTTTTTTCCGGTTTGTCTAACTTTCTCTCTCTCTCTCTCTCTCTCTCTCTCTCACGTTTTTTATAGTATTTCCGGAGACACTAGTGGCTGGTTGCTATGTTTGTCTGTTTGTTCGTTTGTCTGTGTATCTTTTCGGCTCCGTCTGTCATTTGATCCTGTAATATCGGTTGGGTCGCACGTTCGTCGATATTCATAAAACCTGTTACCGCAAGTTTTCTAAAAATAATAACAAAATAAAAAAACTATTTCCGTTAGTGTGTGTGTGTGTGTGTGTGTGTGTGTACGACCTATACGTACATATGCGCTCAAATTATTTTGCGAAACTTTATTCATACCACGTAGGCCTGAGTTGTTTAATATTAACTTATGTATCGATGAATATTTACCTGTATGTGTGTATGCAGATAGGAAGATATGTAAGGAGGTATAGGGTGGATCGTGGTCGAACAAAACTTATTGAAGAAATGTAATAAATGCTATGATTAAAATAAAATAAAGTGTTATTGAAGTATTAAGAAACACAACGGTTTTCATTTAAGCGAAGATACTTTCAAGTTTGATCCAGTAATGAGGTCACTGGTTGAACGGGTCTTTCCCACCCCTTTAATCCCCCCCCCCGTTAGTCCATCACAGCGTGGGATAACCTGAACGAGGTGACCTGACTCCCACTGCGTGATCTGTCGGATACCCGCTCTCTCATATACACTCCTTGTCTGTGTTTAACCCGTCTGCTGCGATTGGTACGGATTTTACCTTCACTGGTAGCTTGGTGCCTCTGTGATAGATAGTGGAGTGTTTCCCATGTGGTATTGGTGTGCTGGATATCCCCTCCCAAGGTGCATGACTTTACATTTTTCTTCACTGATGTAGCAGCCACTTTTTTTTCCATGCCTATAGCTTGGTGAGGTCTTGGGGTAGAAAATACGCAGTCAAGGGGTTAGTATGAGATTGGTACATACTCTCCTCACTTCCTCTCTTCCGTCTTACCACTGAAGAAGGTCGCAGAATCCAGTCAACTGTCTGGTATATATACAGCTTAACTTAACCTGCCAGTGAGGGTTTAAAATCACATGAACTTTTTTTATACCAAGTTTGGATGTGTGTATGTTGTTCCATTTAGGCCTGTAAGTCTTTTACCGCTTCCCCATCACCACCACCACCTCCTCTCTCACTAATCAACTATACCAACACCACTATCATCACCGCCACCATATCCACAACCACAACTGTTAACACCACCCACACTCACCACCACCACCACCACATCCACCTTGTCCAATCTCAAACACAGCTTTCTCCTACACACACACACACACACACACACACACACACACACACACACACACACACACACACACACACACACACACCTAATGCTTTTCTTATTTCTTGCCGTTTTGTCTATCTTGCTATCACGTCTCATGAACCTGATTGTCTTCGTTTTTGCGGTTAGATTCAGGCTTAATGACACCAATAATAGAGATAATGATAGTGATGATGCTTAATAACTAGTAATAATGATAGTGATGATAATGATGACAGAAAGTGAAAAAAATAGACAATCAAGAACAAATACAACAACAACAGAATCACTATCAACAACAAACAACTAACAAACATTTGATCGGAGAATTTAAGCGAGAAATAAAAAATAAAAAATAAAATAGACAATGAAGAACAAAAACAAATACAACAGAATATTTATCAACAACAAACAACTTACAAACATTTGGTCGGGAAATTTAAGCGAGAAGTAATTAATCAATCATGCCACAAATTTGTTTAACACGCTGTCGTGAGTCGGGAGGGAGGGCGGAAGGGCGGGAGGGAGAGTGTCGTACCGCTTCCCACGCTGCCACAGGTGCGCGAGTGTTCGATACCCGCCAGACGTACGATGAAAAAAAAAATCAGGGTTCGTGAGATGGAAAAAAAAAATCGTCAGCAGTACTTTGTAACATATTGAAAAGTAGTTACGTTCTCTTATCATACGGTATAGGAAATGAATATATGGTAACGTAGGTAAGAAAAAGAAACAAATTACACGAATCATTCACCTGACAAACGGCTGCCAGTGTTTTTTTTTTCTTTGAACGCGACGACCCAAAAAAAGAAAAAAGAAAAAAACAGAAAAACGAAGCTGTTGCCAAGGCGGGGAGGAGACGCCCGCAGAGAGAGAGAGAGAGAGAGAGAGAGAGAGAGAGAGAGTGTCGGGGGAAGGGAGTTTTCGGCCCTCGGGACATGCTAACGAGCTTGCATGCCTTCCTTCTCTCCCTCCTCCCTCTCTCCCTCTCCTCCTCCCTCTTCTCTACCATGACTCCATTCATTTCCTCTATTCCTCCTTCCCTCTTCCTTTCCTACACACCTTCCTTCGATCTTCCTTTTCGTATTTTCTTTATTTTCATCCTTTCATTCACACACACACACACACACACACACACACACACATGAAGGGCAAGTATATATCGTCTCTCTCTCTCTCTCTCTCTCTCTCTCTCTCTCTCTCTCTCCTTTTTTTTTCTCCCCGTTGGCGGAAGATGTCTGAGTTTCCGGAACGGGCGCGGCGCCGGGTTGGCCCCAAATGTAGGTCAGGTTAATGAGCGCCCTCACCTGTAGAACACCTGCGGGCCGACACCTTTAAACTCCCCTCCTTTACCCCCCTCTCCCTTACCTCTCTCTCCCTCCCTAAACCTTCCCCTTTGTAACCTTGTGCCTCCCATTTTCGCCGATATGTGGAGTTTCTGAGCTATTTTTTTTGTTTATGTATGTTTTTCTTGTTCCTTTTATTTATTAGTTTATATTTGTCATTGCAGGTTTTGTTATAATTGTCCTCTGTGTGTGTGTGTGTGTGTGTGTGCGTGTGTGTGTCTGTCTGTCTGTCTGTCTGTCTGTCTGTCTGTCTCTCTCTCTCTCTCTGCATTATCATTTCACCTTCATCATGACCTCCATCCCCCCCCTCCCCCCCCCGCCATTGTCCTCCCCGTTACCTGTCCGCCGGCGACAAATTACGTCAGGTATGCGATTCTTCCGACACTCTCACCCGTCCTTTGTGCGTGTCGAGCTGTATCGGTAACAGTACACATTGTTTGGCCGTTATTATGTCTGTGTTTGTTTATCTGTCTGTCTGTCTGTCTCTCTCTCTCTCTCTCTCTCTTATTATTATGCACAGAATGTTTCTCCTTGTAATTATTTGTCTGTGAGTCTCTTCATCGTTGTTTTCTCTCCCCTCCCCCTTCTCTCCCCTCCCTTTCTTCTCCCTCTCCCCCCTCCCCCTTCTTTCTCTCTCCCTCCTTCCCTCCTTCCCCCTCCCTCGTCTTATCTCTTCATCTCGCTCCCATTCTCTCACAGCTCAAAGAAAACAACACGAATGAAGTTCTTAGACCCCGTGATGAGAAGAGCTTGCATGTGTGTGTGTGTGTGTGTGTGTGTGTGTGTGTGTGTGTGTGTGTGTGTGTGTGTTTAGATAAGGAGGATCGTTCATACTCTACTGCCTTAGCAATTCAAGCATGTTATCTCTCTCTCTCTCTCTCTCTCTCTCTCTCTCTCTCTCTCTAACAATGATAATAGCAATAACAAAGACAATAACGGCCATAATAATTGTAATAATAATAATAATAATAATAATAATAATAATAATAATAACAACAACAATAACAACAACAATAATATCCTTTCTTTTTCTTGCATATAAGTGTGAATGCATCTCGGCTTTCAGGATGATTACTTTGTGTGTGTGTGTGTGTGTGTGTGTGTGTGTGTGTGTGTGTGTGTGTGTGTGTGTGTGTGTGTGTGTGTGTGTGTGTGTCACGTCTCCTCCCGCCACATAATTAACAATATTATCTAGACTGCAGACGTTGTAATGTAATTTATTTCTGGGAGCTGACATTTCTGTTTTACCGCTTTCTCCTTTTCCTTCTTCTTCTTTGCTGTTGCTGTTCCTCTCTCCCTCCTATAGTTATTGTCTCATATCTATCTTATTTATTTTTTTACGTTTATTTTTATTTATTTTTCCTTAAGTTAATCTCTTTTTTCTATATATTTCTTCATCACCTTCTGTTTTCTTGTTTTCTCTTTTTTCCTTCTTTAATGTTGTGCTTCTGTTTCCTTTTGTTATTTTCTCATTTCTCTCTTACTTATTTTTTTAACGTTTATTTTTCTCTAAGTTAATCTCTTTTTTCTATATATTTCTTCATCACCTGTTTTCTTGTTTTCTATTTTTTCCTTCTTCAATGTTGTGCTTCTTTCTCCTTTTGTTATTTTCTCATTTCTCTCTTACTTATTTTTTTAACGTTTATTTTTCTCTAAGTTAATCTCTTTTTTCTATATATTTCTTTATCAGTTTGTTTTCTTGCTTTCTCTTTTTCCTTCTTCTTTACTGTTGTGCTTCTGTTTCCTTTGGTTATTGTTTTTTCTCCTCCTTTTTAATTAATCTTCATTGTATTCTTTTTTTCTTCTCTTGTCTGCTGTTTTTTCTCTTCCCTGTTCATACTTTTTCTTTGTATTTTTTTTTCTCTCCGTTATCTATTGCATTTTCTCCTCCCTTTTCATTCTTTTTCTCTGTTTTCTTCTGTTCCATCTTTAGCTTCTGTATTTTCTCCTCCCTTTTCATTCTTTTCTTTGTATTCTTTTGTCCCACCTTCAGTTCTATCTATCTATCACTCAATCTATCTATCTATCTATATTAGTTTACATACACCTTTATCATCGCCCTTTTTGCATTTCTTTAAAGTTTTATCCTCCTTTTCTTACCATTTTCACTTTTCTACAATCAATTCTTATTATCTATCAATCAATCTATCTATCTATATTAGTTTACATACACCTTTATCATTGCCCTTTTACATTTTTTTTAAAGTTTTATCCTCCTTTTCTTAATATCCGTCCCGCGGTATAATCTCTTCCCCATCGATCATTCTAAGTTTGCCTCGGCGCGCCCAAGTTTTTTCTTCCCTTCAGGTCGACCGTCATTTGTCATCTTCATCATAAAACAACAAAAATCTTACAGCGACCAAGATAAGGAAGTCGCTCATTATTATTATCATTATCATCAGCATTATTGTTATCGTTATTAGAGTAGTGACTGTAGCATGAGCAGTAGTAGTAGTAGTGGTAGTAGTAGTTAGTAGAAAAGTAGATTATCAAGACTCCTCTCCTCCCGAAATTGACCTCTCTTTTGGCCACTCTTCTGAACTCATATAGGGTCAGTGTTTGGCAGTTTATTTTCTCTTACTTTTTTTCCCCTTGAGCTGTTTCCTTTACACTAAAAAAAAAAGTCGTACTAATATTAATAGCAGTAGTAGTAGCAGTCTGATTTTGTTACCCTAATGTTACTGAGACGAGCACCGGAGCAACGCGCAGCTGTAAATAACGTATGTACCCAACTTTACGTATCTCACTTAAATCTCCCTAGTCTAATTTACCCTAATGTTACTGAGATGAGCACCGAAGCAACGCGCAGCTGTAAATAACATGCACCCAACTTTTCCTATCTTACCTAAATCTCCCTTCTCATACAGAAAAAAAAACGCATTACTTCGTTTTTTCGTTTTAACTTCGCGCAAATAAACAAACTTCGATGACGTCACCCTCGCCACACGCCACCCTTGAGCGCCGTCCTGGTCCGCGATTGGCTATCAGTCCGCACGTCCCGGCCAATCAGGCGTGAAGGTCGGCAATGCTTCATCCCGGAGTAGCGGTGACGTCATGGCTAACCCTCTCAAAGTTTGCTGAATAATTTGCGTCTAAGAAATGTAATATCTAGTCATTGTCATATATTTTCTATCAGTTTTTTTCTTCTGTCTTTCTGCGTTACACATCCCATTTTCTTTATCTTACCTCCGTGTTAGAAATCTTATAGAAATCTAATATATAGTCATCGTTACTTATTTTCAATCAGTATTCTTCTTTCTTTCTGCGTTACACATCCCATTTTCTTTATTTTACCTCCGTGTTAGAAAATTTAATATCTAATCATCGTTGTTTATTTTCTGTCTCCCCTTTCTTTTTTTTTGTTTTTGGTTTGACTTATAAATATATCCTTTCTCTATGTATTTTCTTTGAGTTACCTCTGTGCCATCTATTCTGCCTCCGTTTTCTTTCTTTTTTCGTTATATATCCCATTTTCTTATATTTATCTGCGTGTTAAAACGTTATTTATTTTCTATCCGTTTTCTTTTTCATTCATTTGCTATATATATTTCATTCCTCGCTATATTTTCTTTGAGTTACCTTCGTGTCATCTATTTTGTCCCCGTTTTCTTTTGGTTTTGCGTTATGTATCCCGTTTTCTTTAATTTATCTGCGCGTTAGAAATTGATGTCTCGGCAACGTCATTTTTTATTAATTTCCGTTTTCCTTTTCTTTCTTTTATTGCGTCGTACATCCCGTTTTCTTTTATTTACCTCTGCGTTTGAAATCTATTGTCTCGACAACGTTATTTTATTACTATCTCCGTTTTCCTTTTCTTTCCTTTATTTTTCCGCGTCTTACATCCTGTTTTCTTTACCTCAGCGTTTGAAATCTAATGTCTCGGCTAGGTCATTTTTTTCCTATTTCCGTTTTCCTTTTATTATATTTTATTGTGTCGTACATCCCATTTTCTTTTATTTACCAGCGCGTTAGAAATTCAAATCTCGGCAACGTTATTTGTTTTCTATTTTCATCCTCCCTTTACTTTCTTTTATTGCGTCGCACATCCCGTTTTCTTTTATATACCTCCGTGTTTGAAATTAATGTCTCGGCAACGTCATATTTATATCCATTTCTCTTTTTCTTTTTGCGACATTCATTCCATTCATTCCATTTGCCTTTATTAACCTCCTTCTCGGAAATCCAATATCTATGCAACGTCATTTTCTATTTTCATTTTATATCTTTATTTATTTTTGCGTTATATCCCATTTTCTTTTATTTACGTCCTTCCCGTTTTCTCTTACACGTGAAGAAAGGGGTGTCTTAAGAGACTTGTAAGTGGGGTGGGGAAAAAGGAGGATGGGTGGATAACAAAAGGGGATTAGATTAGGGGATAAAGGGGAGGAGGAGGAGGAGGAATATGCGATGCTGTTGTTGTGGGCCATGGTTGTGGGTGTCTGGGAAGTGGATTGACGGGGAGGCGTGACAGGGGGGCAGGGAGTGGCAGAGGAGGATAGGGAGGGAGGTCTTTGGCGGGTTGAGGGAGTGGGGTGAGAGAGGGCGAGGCGTCTGACGGAGGGTGTGGCAAGGGAAGGGGTGAGAGGGGAGAGAGTGAGGGGAGGGTGGTAAGAGAGAGGATGAAGGGAAGGAAGTGAAGGGGGAGAGGGTGGTAAGAGAGAGAATGAAGGGAAGAGAAAGAGAGGAAAAGAGGGGGATGGAGAAAGGAAGGGAAGAGAATGAATAAGAGAGGGAAAGAATAAGTAACATGGGAAGGGGAGAGAGGAGGTGGAGGGGGAGGAGGTGAAGGAGAGAGGAAAAAAGGAGAAAGAGCAATAGGTAAAGGAAGAAGAATAAGGGAAGAACAGGAAGAGAGAGATAAAGAAGGGACGAGGATGGTATGGGAGAGGAAGGGGAGGTGAAGGGAGTGGTAAGGGGAGTGGGGAAGAGAGGGGTGAAGGGTGAAGGGGAAGGATGGTGTGGTCGCTTAGCACCGGCGGCCCAGGGTTCGAAAGAGCATAAGTTGACCAGGGAATGTTATATGAAACCAATTTTTGTCCTTATCTCTCTCCTCCTCCTCCCTTTTTCCTCCTTCCTCTCTCCTCACCTCATTTCTCCTCCTAATTATTCCCTATTTACTTCCAATCTCTCTCCTCTCTTTTCATTCCCCTTCTTCCCTTTCTCTCTTTTCTTCTCATTCATCTTTTTCTCCTTTTTCCTCCCTTACGTCATCACCTTATTCTCATTCTCCTTCCTTCTTTCCTTCCCTCCTTCTTCCATCCTCCCTCCCCTCACCATCTCTCCCTCCCATCATTTCACGGTTCAATTTCCTCTCTGCTCCATCATTCTCTCCCTTTTGCCTCTTTCCTCCTCTTCCTTTTCCTCCTGTTTCTCCTCCTCCTCTCCTTTGCCTTCACTTTCATTCCTTACTTTCCGTTTACCTTCTTTTCCTTTCTCCATACGCTCTCTCGTCCACGCCTTCTTTCCCTCTTCCCCTCTTCCTCACCTCCCCTCCCTTCCCTTCCCCTAAATCCTCAATCCCAGGTGCCGCCGACGCTCAAAAGTCTCCTGGGACGTCTCAGCCAGGAAGGGTCTCAACGGTACACACACACACACACACACACACACACGAAAAAGGGGCTAACATGGATGACATAAAGGGAGAAAAGGAAAAGTAGTAGGAAAAGAAAGAAAAAGGAAGAGGAGAAGAAGGAGGAGGAGGAGAGAAAATCATATATACTGAGTTAGCCAAGAGAGTTTCAAGAGTTTTAAGCACGTTTACACACACACACACACACACACACCACACACACACACACACTAGCAAACGAACATACAAATCCATATCTCACACGCAAAACACTCCTAGTTAAGAATTCTAATAACCTTCAACAAGAAACCTAATAACATGTAATTACAGAGTGGCTAAAAAGTTTCGGTAATTTAAACCAGCAAGAAATAACTCACCACCCCCACAACCTTCCCCTTCCTCTCCCCTCACCTCCCCTTCCCCTCCCCTTCCCTTCCCCTCGCGCGGCTTAAATGGGGAGGAAGTCTTAAGCATCGGTGACATCAGGAAGGGGAAGAAGGGGAAGGCGAAGCGTGGGAGGTGGAGAATGGAAGCAAATATGAACGAAAATAGAAGGAAGTTGAAATAAGAAGATGGGATAGGAGGGGGAAGTGAAGGAAGGAAGGGATGGGAAGAGGAAGAAAGGAAAGGGAAGGGAATAGGAAGGAAGGAAATGGGAAAGAATGGGAAGGGAATGGTAAGGAAGGAAGGGGATAGAAAGAATGGGGAAAGGAAGGAAAGGGAAGGGGATGGGAATGAAAGAAGGGGTGATGGGGAATGAAAAATTATATAACCGGAAATAGAAAGAAATTGAAATAATCTAAAAAAGAAAAGGAAGAAAGGGGAAAGGCGAGGCTGAAGCGGATGAGAAGTTCGGGAAGGAAGGGAAGGATAGGGATTTTCAGGGGGGAGGAGGGGAGAGAGAGGGATTGGAGGGGGAGATGAAGGAGCTCTGAAAAGTTTAGTGAAAAGACAAGGTGAGGAAAAGTAGGAAGGAAAGAAGGAAGGAAGGAGGTAGAAAATAAAGAAGGAAAAGAAGAAAGGAAAAAATAGACATTCTCTCTCTCTCTCTCTCTCTCTCTCTCTCTCTCTCTCTCTCTCTCTCTCTCTCTCTCCTGAAGAAAAGAGAGAGAGAGAGAGAGAGAGAGAGAGAGAGAGAGAGAGAGAGAGAGAGAGAGAGAGAGAGAGAGAGAGAGAGAGGAAGGACAGAAGGGCCAGAATGCTTCCTCATCTCAGGCTTCATAACAAGCTCCTTTGTGTGTGTGTTTGTGTGTTTGTTTACCTGCATGACACCTGTTCTCTCAAGTGTTTACAAGAGCGTGGCCACAAGGACCCCGCATGTTGTTATTATTATTATTATTATTATTATTATTATTATTATTATTATTATTATTATTATTATTATTATTATTATCATCATCATCAGTATTTACTACTACTTCTGCTACTACTACTACTACTACTACTACTACTAGAACGTCTTAAGTCTTGCCCGAAAAAAAATATTAACATCATTTCGATTAAACTTTCCTTCTTTTTATAATTTTCCTCCTTTATCATTTAGCTACATTACGTCTGGAGGGATGAGGGGATGGAGGAGGGAGGAAGGAGACAGATGGAGAGAGAACTGTGGAGACATGCAGGTGGAGGAAAGTGTGAAGGAGGAAGTGGAGATAGAATAGAGGAACCAGGTGTAGAGAAGTGTGTGTGGGAGGAGGAAAGGAAGAAGAGAGGAAGATGAAGAAGAGACTGCTGGGCTGGTGAAGGTCGTGGCCAGAGAAGGAGGAGGAGGTGGAAGAGGCCGATGGTGAAGGGAGGTAGGTAAGGATGGAGGGAAGGAGGGAGGGAAGTGAGGTGAGCAAGGAGGGAAAGAAAGTGAAGGGACGTGCGTGAGGGAAATGAGGTAGAAGGACGAGGAGGAGGAAGAGGAGGAGGAAGAGGAGGAAGAGGAGGAGGAGAGAGGAGAGAGAGAGAGAGAGAGAGAGAGAGAGAGAGAGAGAGAGAGAGAGAGAGAGAGAGAGAGAGAGCGAAGACTAAAAAAAGGAAATAAAGAAGCAGAAGAGGAAGAAAACAAGAAGAAAAAAATCGAACAAAAAAATAACGAGAAATCAAACAAACAACAACAAAAACAACAACAGAGAGAGAGAGAGAGAGAGAGAGAGAGAGAGAGAGAGAGAGAGAGAGAGAGAGAGAGAGAGAGAGAGAGAGAGAGAGAGAGAGAGAGAGAGTCGTTTCATTAGTAGTTGTGAGTCGTTCGTCAATTCATCCCCGTCGCACAGGTAAGAGAACGTCACCTGCCCCCCCCCCCCCCCTGCCTCCTCTTTTTTGGGCCTAGTTGTGTATCCTCCCTCCCCCTCTTCCCCCCCTGTACTGTCCCTCCCTCACTCACTCACTCACTCACATACCTACTTCTTCATCCCTCTGTCCTTTCTTCTGTTCCTCCTCCTCCTCCTTCTCCTCCTCCTCCTCCGTCTATAACATTACTCTTCTCTCTCTCTCTCTCTCTCTCTCTCTCAATTTTCGTAATCTCGTCTGTGAAATAGGACCAGAAGGGGAAGTATATAAGGAGGAGGGAAAAGAAAGAAGGAAGGGAGAAGAGGGAGGGAGGGAGGGAGAGAAAGAAAATGGGAATACTTTTTTTTTCTTGGAGGCAAAGAAATTTAACTTTTTGGCTGGAGAGAAGAGGAGGAGGAGTAGAAGAAGAAGAAGAAGAACAAGAAGAAGAAGAAGAGGATGATGATGATGAAGAAGAAGAAGAAGAAGAAGAAGAAGAAGAAGAAGAAGAAGAAGAAGAAGAAGAAGAAGGGAAAAGAAATATGGAAAAAAAAAGAAGGAAAATATATGGAAAAATAAGAAAAAATAAGTAATTTTATATATACAATGAGCTCTCTCTCTCTCTCTCTCTCTCTCTCTCTCTCTCTCTCTCTCTCTCTCTCTCTCTCTCTCTCCCCCTTGTTGTTGTTGTTTGTTTTCTTGTTATTTGCGTTGTTCTTGTTCTATTTATTTTCTTTTTATATTTTTTTTTCTTTTTGTTTGTCTGTTCTCTCTTTTTTTCTCTTTTTTTCTCTCTCTCTCTCTCTCTCTCTCTCTCTCTCTCTCTCTCTCTCTCTCTCTCTCTCTCTCTCTCTCTCTCTCTCTCTCTCTCTCTCTCTCTCTCTCCGTTACGTCACAGTGCCAGCTGATCCTTGTTACCTCCATGATCCCTTCCCTCCCATTCTTTCCTCCCCCTCTCTCCTCCCTTCCTCTCCTCCTCTCCCCTTATCCTCTTCCTCTCTCTCCTTCCTTCTCCCTCCCCTTCTCTCTCTCTCTCTCTCTCTCTCTCTCTCTCTCTCTCTCTCTCTCTCTCTCTCTCTCTCTCTCTCTGCATGGTGTACTTATCTGAATTCCGCAACAAACACGTAACAAACAGGTATATAGTCCACACTCACCTGCAAAGAGAAGAAAAAAAGAACATTAGAAAGAATAAAGAAAATAAATACTGAATGGAAAATATAAATAAATAAATGTTTGGGAAAAGAGAAGATAATGTTTTATTATTATTATTAATATTATTATTATTATTATTATTATTATTATTATTATTATTATTATTATTGTTATTATTATTATTATTATTATTATTATTATTATTATTATGAGTAGTAGTAGTAGTAGTAGTAGTAGTAGTAGAAGTAGTGATAGTAGTTTTAATAGTAGTGGTTGTAGAAGCATCATCCATAACAGCAACCATCATCATCACCACCACCACCACCACCACCACCGTCATCACCACCACCACCATTTCTCCCGCGGCCCCGGTGATGGGTGACAAGTGTTCCAATGCAGCTCAATGGGCGACGAGCCATAAATATTTACCTTAGTTAGCTTTAAGTGATAAATATTTGGCTCAAGTGGGCGTGCGGGGGAGGAGGAAGGGGAAGAAGTGGAGGAGGAGGAGGAAGTGTGGAAAGGGGAGAGAGAGAAAGAGAGGGAGAGAGACAGAGCAGGTGGATGGGAGGGAGAAGACAGCAGGTGAAGGGACAGGAAGAGGAAGAGTGAGAATGATAATTAAAAGAGGAAGAGGAATATAAGAGAAAGGATAATTGAAGGAAGGAAAGTTAAGTAGGGAGGGAGGGAGAAGACAGCAGGTGAAGGAACAGGAAGAAGAGGAAGAAGAGGAGAGGGAGAATAATTAAAGAGGAAGAGGAGAATAAGAGAAGACATCAAAGGTAGAAGAAAATAGACTATAAAAAGATATTAAGCAAGAAAAGTAAGAGGAGGAAAATGAAAAAGAAAAAAAAGTAAGGAAAGGAGGAGGAGGAGGAAAGAAGGGAGGAAAAGGAAAGCAAAAATAAAAATAATTAAGGAGTAAAGAAAGGAAAGAGAAACAAGAAAAAATTGAGGAAAGGAAAAGTAAGGAAAGAAATGGAGAAGGAGAGAAAGGAAGGAGAGGGAATGGAGGAAAGAAAGGAAAGAGAGGGAAAAGGAGGTATGGAGGGGAGAAAAGGAGAGAAAATTATAAAAAAAGGAAAGGAGAAGAGAAAGGAAGGAAAAGAAAATGAATGTTGGAGGAAAGGAAAAAACAAAACAAAGGAAGTAAAGGATTGGAGGAGGAGGAGGAGGAGAGGAAGAAAGGAAAGGAATGGAGGAGAAGAAAAGAAAGAAAAGGAAGAAAATAAATGGAAGAGGAGAGAAAGGAAAACAAGAAGAGCAAAAAAACAACAACGAGGAGAGTAAAGTCAAGAACGGAGGAGGGAGAGAAAGGAGGCAAAAGAGAGGAGGAGGAGGAGGAGGAGGAGGAGGAGGAGGAGGAGAAAGTTCGGTAAAGGTGAGAGAGAGGAAGGAAGGTGGAGGCGGAGGGAACGATGGCACCAGGGAGGAAGGGAAGAAGGAAGGACGGAGAGAAGGGAGAAAGAGACGAGTGGATAGGGAGGAAGGAAGGAAGGGAGGGAGGGAGAAGGAAGGGCAACAGTGGCACCAGGGAGGAAGGGAGGGAGAGATGAGTGGGAAGGAAGAAGAAGGGATGGGGAGGAAGGAAGGGAGGAAGAGAGGGAGGGAAGGGCAGTAGTGGCAATAGAGAGGAAGGGAGGGAGAGATAGTAGGAAGGAAGAAAGGATGGGGAGGAGGGAAGGAAGGAAGGGAGGGAGGGAAAGGCACCAGTGGCATCAGGGAGGAAGGGAGGGAGAGACGACTGGGAAGGGAGAAGGAGGAGGGATGGGAAGGAAGGAAGGAAGGAAGGGAGGGAGGGAGGAGGAGGAGCAACAGTGGGTGGCACCAGGGAGGAAGGGAGGGAGACACGACTGGGAAGGGAGAAGGAGAAGGGATGGGGAGGAAGGGAGGGAGGAAAGGGTTAGGGAGAACATCAGAGGTTATGTGTTTCTGTTGCCAGCCTCCGAGATCCTCCCTCCTTCCCCTCCTTCCCTCCCTCTTTCTCTCTCTTTCCTCCTCCTCCTCCTCCCTTAACCGTGGCGTCCGTCGCTGGCTGGGGAGAGGAGGAGGAGGAGGAGGGAGGAGCAAGAGAGGGAGGAGGAGGAATCTCTGACGCAACAACTAGAGAGAGAGAGAGAGAGAGAGAGAGAGAGAGAGAGAGAGAGAGAGAGAGAGAGAGAGAGAGAGAGAGAGAGAGAGAGAGAGAGCATTCGTGGAAGCAAAGAGAAGGATGAAAGCAACAGATAACTAATTTATAATAGTTCGAGGTGGCATATGAGTGTGAGGAGGAGGAGGAAGAAGAGGAAGAGGAGGAAGAAGATGTGTGGGAGGGAAGAGGAGGAGGAAGACCAGAGAAAGGCAGAAAGAGCAGGTGTGTGTGTGTGTGTGTGTGTGTGTGTGTGTGTGTGTGTGTGTGTGTGTGTGATGCAAGAGGAAGGAAGAGACGCAGAAAAATGTTGAAAATAATAATAAAGATAAAAAAAGGAGGAGGAGGAGGAGGAAATGAGGGAGAGAGAAAGTAATAGTAGTAGTAGTAGTAGTAGTAGTAGGAGGAGGAGGAGGAGGAGGAGGAGGAGGAATGGAGATTGGAGATAACGTGTGAGTTTGGTGTGGAGGTGTGGAAGGGAGGGAGAGGTAAGGTGGAGGAGGAGGAAGAGGAGGTGGAGGAGGAGGAGGAGAAACATATAAGGTAAGAAGAAAAGATGAGGAAAAGGTGGAGGAAATATAGGAGAAAGAGAAGAGAGGAAAAGGAGGAGGAAAATAGAGATGAAAAGAGATGGGGAAAGATAGAAGATGGAGGAGGTGTGGGAGGTGTGGAGGTGTGCAAGGGGAGGTGGAGAGAGGTGGAAGGTGGAAGTGCAGGATATGTTGAGGGGAGATGTGAAGGTGGAGTGTGAGAGGTGTGCAGGGGTGTGTGGAGATGGAGTTTGAGAGGAGGAGGTGCAGGGGGATTTTGGGGGAGGTGGGAGGTGGAAGTGCAGCAGATGGTGGAGGGAGATGTGGCGGTGGAGTGTGGGAGGTTTGCAAGGGGATGTGTTAGGAGAGATGTGGAGGTGCAGGGAGGTGGGAGGTGGAGGTGCAGATGTTGGGGGGAGGTGGAGTGTGGTAGGTGTGCAAGGGGAGGTGTTGGGGGGAGGTGCGGAGGTGTGGTGTGGGCGGTCTTATTTTCCTGCGCCTTCAGTATTTATTTTCTTTCTTTTTTTTACTGATTTCAGAGCGAGAACGACGGCCGCCTACACACACACACACACACACACACACACACACACACACACACACACACACACACACACACCGTCGCTGCCACCTACGTCACACCTGCATGCGCGCCAATTAAGGTAAGATTGAAGTATTATTTGTTTTTGCATACATACATACATACATACATACATACATACATACATACACATCTATTATTACTTACATATAATTGAACACATACATATTTTAAAACCCATACGAGCACTACATATTTACGTTCACACACACACACACACACACACACACACACACACACACACACACACACACACACTCTCACTGACAAAAATACGTACAGACAGACATGGCCGCAGACAGACAGACAGACTGACAGAAGGGCGCGAGTAATGGAGAAAGGGGCGGGGAGATAAATAGAGATAGGGCGGAATAGTGAGAAAGAAAGATAGAGAGAGAGGAAGGGGAGACGCATCACTTTGGACAAGCTCCAACGACAGAGGATTGATTCTCTCTCTCTCTCTCTCTCTCTCTCTCTCTCTCGCTCGCTCAGGTTACACAAAAAATTAAAACGTTAAATTTTTAGTGAGAATTTTCTTTCGCTGCGTCAGAAAAAGTTGATCAGATTTTTATTATATTTTCGAGGCCAAGATTTTCAAACTTTCATATCTTGCGCGGATGTTTCTGAAAATACTGACAGACAAATTAGGGCGAAAATCACTTAGAATCCATTTATCAAGTGTGTGTGTGTGTGTGTGTGTGTGTGTGTGTGTGTGTGTGTGTGTGTGTGTATGTGTGTGTGTGTGTGTGTGTGTGTGTGTGTGTGTCGGTCTGATGCGAGTTTTTTTTATATATATAATGAAATTTGAGAAGAAAAAAATAGTCGTGTGATTAAAAAACTACTTCTCTCTCTCTCTCTCTCTCTCTCTCTCTCTCTCTCTCTCTCTCTCTCTCTCTCTCTCTCTCTCTCTCTCTCTCTCTTTTTTAGATTTACACTCGAGTAATTTCCTCCTACGCAGAACGTTTAGTTAGTTGTGTACATATTTTCTCTTGTTCTTAAACCTTATACTTTTTTTCCCTTCCTGTAATAGTTTGTTTTTCATTCCAATTCTCTCTTTCTATATATCTCTATCTTTCTATCTATCTATCTATAATGTAATCCTAAGTTCTCAATCAATATTTCTTTTAAGCTTTTTCGTATTCTGATGAGCCTTATAACACTTTTCCCTCCCTGTAATAGTTTGTTCTTCATTCTATTTATCTCTTTCTATTTATTTATCTATCTATCCATCTCACCGCCAAACCAATAATGTAATCTTCAGTTCTCAATCAATATTAATCCTCCTCTACGCCGCTACCTTATATTTTCCAACCTCCTGAACCTATAATAGTTTGTTTTTCATTCTAATTTTCTCTCTACTCGTACCTCTGTATCTATATGTCTATCTCACCGCCAAACCAATAACGTAATCTTAAGTTCTCCATCAGTATTTCCACTACGCCACTACCATATTTTTTCCCCCTCCGATCAAAACAAGGACTCGCAGCTGTATGTAGTATTTTCTTTTCTTTTCCCATCCAGGCGGCAAACTTTCCCTTCACGGCCTCGATCTTCATGACAAGAAACTTTCCTCCGCCGCCACAGAATCGAACTCATTTGTAGACGGATCACAGGAGGGAGGGAGGGAGGGAGGGAGAGAGGGAAGGAGGGAGCAGAGGAAGGAGGCATGAACGAAGGACAAAAAGTGAAGGTCTATTTTTTATGTCAAGTTTAGTGTTTTCGTGACTTGGCCTCTGATAATTAGGGGAGGAGGAGGAGGAGGAGGAGGGAGGGATGGGGAAGGAGAGGAAGGGAGGGATGGAATAGGAGAGGAATGGAGGGAGAAAATATCAGGGAAGAGGAGGAAGAAAAGAGGACAAGTGGGAAGGGAGGAAGGAAATGAAAATGAGAAGAATGGGAACGGAGGGAGAGGAAATTAAGAGAAGGAGGGAAGGAAGAGAAAAGAAGAAGGGAAAAAGAAGTTAGGGAAGAGACGGAAGAAGGGGAGGAAAACAAGAAGGGAGGGAGGAGAAATTGAGGAAGAGGAGGAAGGAAAGAGGAGAGAGGAAGAGAGGAGAAATTAGAGAAAAGGAGGAAGGGAAGAAGTCAGAAAAGGGAGGGGGGGGGAGGGGGGAAGAGAACAAGAAGGGAGGAAGAGGAAAGGAAAGGAAGAAAAAGCGGACAAGAGAGAGAGAGAGAGAGAGAGAGAGAGAGAGAGAGAGAGAGAGAGAGAGAGAGAGAGAGAGAGAGAGAGAGAATAACGATCCCAGCGCTTCTCACTTGACCTCCAATCTTTTACATGTTATGGTTAGCTTGCACGAAAACAACAACAACAACAACAACAACAACAACAACAAGACACCATCACCACCACCACCACCATAAACAACAACAAAATAGTGAATTGTATGTATTTTCTTTCACACTATTGCGATTTCACGTTCATGGTATAGAAGGGTCAAACTACCACCAGGGTTACAAAACTACCCCTGGAAATGCCCCTTAAAAACACCAACGAAAGCCTTGTCAGAAATAGGAGCTTGGGAGCCGAAATGCTTAAGAACACGGGACTGAGATGACGTTTAAAAATATATATGTATCAGGTGTAACTCCCCGACACATCCTCCCTCTGTCTGAAGTCTCGAGTCAGCTGATTGAAGGACCACGTGACCTTGCTCTTGTTTACATTTATCAGCTGATCGTGGCTGTGTTAGGGAACGATTGGAGGCGAAAGGAACATGAAGGCGACTCGTGTTTCTTTTAAATCATCCAGAGAGAGAGAGAGAGAGAGAGAGAGAGAGAGAGAGAGAGAGAGAGAGAGAGAGAGATTAAACTGCAGGTCTCTCTTTTGAGTTGGAATTTCAGTGAATGTCTCCGTCCTCTCTCTCTCTCTCTCTCTCTCTCTCTCTCTCTCTCTCATACATGGAGGAGGAAGAAAAAGAAGAAGAAGAGGAGTGGGCGGATGTGGGAAGGGAAGACGTGATAGGAGAGGTAGGAAGGATAAGGGAGGGAGGGAAAAGAGGAGTGATGGAGTGTGATGGAGAGGAGGTAAAAGGAGAGAAAGGAAGCGAGGGAAGATATTTAAGAAAGAAGGATGAGAGGGAGGGAAGGATGAGGAGGGGAGGGAAGGGAAGGATGAGGAGGGGAGGGAAGGGAAGGATGAGGAGGGGAGGGAAGGATGGGAGGGGAGGGGAGGGGAGGGAAGGATGAGGATGAGGAGGAGGAGGAAGGATGGGAGAAATATATAAAGGAAGAAGTTAAGAAGAGGAAGGAGGAGGAGGAAGAAAATAAAGAAGAGATGGAGGGAAGATAGGCGATATATGTTAGTGATAAAGAATAGAGGAGGAAGAAAAAAGAGAGAGGTGGAGGAGAAAAGGTGGAAGAAATATAGCAGACAAAGAAAAGGAGGAGGAAGAAAAGAGGAAGAGGTGGAGGAAAGATTGAAGAATTATATTAGTGAAAAAGAAAAGAGGAGGAAAAGAGGAAAAGGGGGAGGAAAAGAGGAAGAGGGGGAGGAAAATAAATGTATATTAGTGAAAAGAAAATAAATAACAGGAATATTCAAGAAACAAAATAACAACAACATTAAGCAAAGTAAATGGGAAGCGAAGGAGGAAGGAAGAGAGAGAGAGAGAGAGAGAGAGAGAGAAAGCATAATTATCTTGGCAACAATTGTGGTCGGCTGTCAAACACACAACGCCATGCCTCTCTCTCTCTCTCTCTTACAATACCCTCACTGTTACCACCTCCATCTTTAACTCCGTCTCATATCTCTCCTCCTCCTCCACCTCTTCCACCTCCTCCTCCTCTTTCCTCCGGTCGATGTCCATTTGTCTGCCTCGGAACGCTGGTTAATGAGCACTTGTCCTGCGTTTACGGAGGAGTGGAGGTAATTTTTCCCTCCACCCCTCCATCTTTCCTCCACCTCTCCTCCCTCCTTATCTGTCTTCCTCCACCTTCCCTTCCATCCATGATCCACTCCTCCCTCCACTTTTTTTTCATCCCTTTCCTTACCCCCTACACACACACACACACACACACACACACACACACACACACACACGCAAGAACTGTTATGCGTGTTATTTATTCATTACTTCAATTGTTGCGTGTTTGTTCACTTAGAGAGAGAGAGAGAGAGAGAGAGAGAGAGAGAGAGAGAGAGAGAGAGAGAGAGAGAGAGAGAATGTTTGTTATGCTCTCACCAACTTTTTTTTTCTCTCTTTGCCTCCTCCTCCTCCTCCTCCTCCTCCTCCTCCCACGAATGCCACAGGGCCACCTCGATGCCCCCGACCGATGCCAGAGAGAGAGAGAGAGAGAGAGAGAGAGAGAGAAGGATGAAGAGAAAATGAGAGTAGGCGAAAGAGAGTGAAAAAGTGAACGCCTTTGAAAATAAGAGTAAAAAAAAATGTGTGTGTGTGTGTGTGTGTGTGTGTGAGAGAGAGAGAGAGAGAGAGAGAGAGAGAGAGAGAGAGAGAGAGAGAGAGAGAGAGAGAATGACCGGCCCAACTCAACATCAGGGTTATTCTTGTTCACACACACACACACACATACACACACACATACACACACACATACACACATACACACACTGACGTAGGAGATGCATTACTCCATTCATGACGCGTGTACATTATTTTCTAGGTGGATATTTATGTGTGTGTGTGTGTGTGTGTGTGTGCAGAGGACCCGTATTAAGAGAGCCATGCATGAGGAGAGGAGGAAGAAGGGAAGAGGAGAAAGAGTAAGATTGGAAGAGAAAGGGTGAATGAGGAAGAGAAAGGAGAGAGAAGTAAAGGAGGAAGAGAACTGGAAATGAGGAGGAAGAGGAAGAGAAAACGAGGAAGAGAGAGGGTGAAGAAGGAAGAGAACGGGAAATAAGGAAGAGAAAGGAAAGGGGAAGAAGAGACTGTGAAATAACGAAGAGAAAAAGGAAAAAAGGAAGATAAAATTTGATGTAGAAGAGAAAGAGTAAAGGAAGAAGGGAAATGGTAAATAAATGTGAAGATAAAGGAGAGAAAAAGGAAAGAGAAATGGCGTTATGCATGTGGAGGGTAAACTGCAGCAAAGGGAGGAAAGGGAGAAGGGAATAAAGGAGGAGAGGAAGGGGAAGACTACAGCAAAAGGTGGAAGAGGAAGGAGGTACTAAATTGTTCTCTATTATTCACTTTTACTTTCCTTTATTTTATTCTTTTATCCTTTTATTCTACGCCTTGTTAAGTAAGGGATTTTTTTTGGCTTGAGCTACGAATCATACATACATACATACATACATACATACATACATACACACACATGATATAATTTCCTCTCATGTAGAAATTCATTGAGAAGCTCCAGACTCCAAACACCCGCATCTCTCTCTCTCTCTCTCTCTCTCTCTCTCTCTCTCTCTCTCTCTCTCTTACATACATACATACACACGATATAATTTCCTCTCATGTAGAAATTCATTGAGAAGCTCCAGACTCCAAACACCCGCATCTCTCTCTCTCTCTCTCTCTCGTTTACCCGCATACACAAATAGGAGAATATATATAATACCTCCTTCTTTCAACGTTATTTCCTCCTCCTCCACCTCCCCTTCCTTCTTCTCTTCCCCCTCCTCCTCTTCCCCCTCCTCCTCTTCCATTTTTCCGCATCCATCCACACAATAACATAAGTCTCCCACTCATTCCCATTTTCTCTTTCAACTTTTATAAGCATGTCCATTACGAGAGAGAGAGAGAGAGAGAGAGTAGCAGTGACCAGTGACAGAGGGCCTTGGATACACTCTTAAAGATAGCTTCATTCACTCACGGAGAGACGAGATGGCGAGCTAAGGGGGGGAAGGGAGGGGGGGTGGAGGGGTTGATATACGTGTGTGTTGAGAGAGAGAGAGAGAGAGAGAGAGAGAGAGAGAGAGAGAGAGAGAGAGAGAGAGAGAGAGAGGTGCACGAGATGGCAGTCAATACACATATTTTAAACAGGCAGAGAGAGAGAGAGAGAGAGAGAGAGAGAGAGAGAGAGAGAGAGAGAGAGAGAGAGAGAGGTTAATTTACATAGATTTGCATATAAGTTCAGACTACACCGACCCTGTGCTCCAAAGTAGGTGGTCTGTCCCTAAACTTAAGTGGAATAACACCAATCGCCGCCAAGAAGCTGCTGCGTCTCTGCCTCAGCGACTATCAAGGTGGAGGAGTGGCGGTCGATTTTATACCATGGATGAATCAGTCGTGTTGCCCTGAACTACCGATGGCGGGAGGTTATTTCAGTCTCAAACCACAACTTCGGTGAAAAATAAAATGATGTGGTCTCAATTGATTTATTCACACGAGTTTTGTGCCATTAATTCTCAACTGCGCCGTTATTTGAAGTATTCCATCGGTGGTCTTTTAGGGATGACATTGAGGAAGCAGCTTTTCTTTGTAAGGTTTGCTGGACAAGGAAGACATCATTTTGTTTGGCCTGCTTACAACACCTAAATTAGCATTACCCTTCGCATGGTGGGGTGGGGGGTGGGGCAAAACTGTACCGTGCATTCTAAGTGAGGTCTGACTTAGTCTTTGTATAGTGATATTATTACATCTTTATTTTCAAGCGAGTTTCTATTAATGAAGCCCAATATTCTGTTTGCAAAATCATCTATGCATTGCTGGGAGAACTGTAGGTTTGACGCGATTTTGACACCCGGGTCCTTTCAACTAATATCTGATTCTCACTCCACACCTTTCATAACAGAACTTCGTATTTTTAGTTTAGTTCAAAGTAAAAAAAAAAAAAGCAGAGAGAGAGAGAGAGAGAGAGAGAGAGAGAGAGAGAGAGAGAGAGCGGTCACATGAGATATCCCGCTAATGCACAACCTTCAATATTTATCTAAACTGCAGTAATCCAAGTAATGCAGAGCGATTAAGCGAGAGAGGACGGAGAAGGGGAGGGAAGGAGAGGAGTCAGGGGAGTAACAGCCAAGGGGAGGGACGGGAAGGGAGGGATTGACGCAATGCATAAGTCAACTTCTCTCTCTCTCAGGGTTAGCCGTGGACTGTCCGGTACGATATGTTTTACCCGCCCTCCTGCACTCCTTCCCATTCTTCCTCCCTTCGCCTCACTCTTCCCTCCTCTCTGAACAGTCAACTCCATGTTCTTCTTCTATTCCCTTTTCAACCATTCCTTTCTCTCTCAACAAACTTAACTGTTCCTCTTCCTATCACACCATTCCCTCCTGGACAGTCAACTCCATATTATTCTTCTGTTCCCTTTTCAACCATTCCTTTCTCTCTCAACAAACTTAACTGTTCCTCTTCCTATCACACCATTCCCTCCTCTCTGAACAGTCAACTCCATATTCTTCTTCTATTCCCTTTTCAACCATTCCTTTCTCTCTCAACAAACTTAACTATTCCTCTTCCTATCACACCATTCCCTCCTCTCTGAACAGCCAACTCCATATTATTCTTCTCTTCCCTTTTCAACCATTCCTTTCTCTCTCAACAAACTTAACTATTCCTCTCCCTATCTCCACACCATTCTCTTCTCTCTAAGTAGGCAACTCCTTATTCTTTCCATTTCAACCATTCCTTTCTCAACAAACTTAACCATTCCTCTTCCTATCTCCACACCATTCTCTTCTCTTAGCTAGCAAGTCCTTAATATTCTTTTCATTTCAACCATTCCCTTTTCTCTCAACAGTCAACTACTTCCCATTTTTCCTTCCCATTCCTGTTCCCTCTAAGCAGTAAACTCCATATTATTCTTCCCTTCACCATTTCTTCCCCTCTCAAGAGTCGACTCCTTCCCATTCTTTGTCCCTATTTTTACCATTCCTTCTTCCCTAAGCAATTTCCCTGTCTCCTGTATAGCTCATTTTAATCATCATAGCTTTAGTATAAATGGGGAAAAATGGGGAGCACAAAGCCTTTTATAGAGTGTTGGATGTGGCTGAAAATAAAGAAAAATGGAATATGGGTTACTATGATAAAAAATGATTAGCCTTTATTGAAGTGTATTCCCTAACGTAGCGGGTTCTCAGTACACGCCCGTTTGAAAAGCCTTTCGTGGAAGTTGGTGGGATTTTCATGGCCTGTTTTGTTATCCTAGTGATAGTTTTACCCGACATCTGCACATTGAAAGGGAAAGATCACCCATGAATACCCTGTTAACTTCTCCGCGGCCTTGGAAAGAGTCGTAAGGGAGCCCGATTTGGACCTTACTGCGTATGCGATCCAATCACCCTCTCCTCCCTCCTCCTCCCCCACCCCGACCCCGCTGCCTCTGTTCATCGTAGGGGTCATGCAGTATTTTGGGTCCCTAATTAAAGTGTCTTCATTCAAGGTTATGTGTGTGCTAAGGCGTGCTATCGATCCGTGAAGAGGCTGATCCAATATCTCTGTAAGCAAGTGTGTGTGTGTGTGTGTGTGTGTGTAAGTGAGGTCCGTGAGGGTCTGTGTACTGTTAATGACTCTCTCTCTCTCTCTCTCTCTCTCTCTCTCTCTCTCTCTCTCTCCACAGTTATAGCCTCTCTTTTCTCTCTGCGGAGTAAGACATGACGTCACTTCCGGGCGTCACGTGATACGGGATGTTATTGTTGTGACCTCACGAGTGACGTCACGCGCCGCCCGTGTCTCTGCTTCCACGGGGACTAATAATATTAACGAGGCCCTGACCTTATGTGGACGTGGGCACGATTTGGCTTGCTAACAGTGGTGGATGGGTGGGCAGGTTTGAGAGCCATGTAGTGAGTGCCAATATGATAGATTCAAGAAAAGATTAGAATAGTTCATGGACAGAGAGAGGTGTGATAGAATTTAGAGATACTGCCGCAGACATATTTTGCTCCGATCTCGCCAGCCATTTTTTTTTTTTACAGCAAAGGAGACAGCACAAGGGCACATAAACGGAAACAATAAAAAAAGCCCGCTACTCGCCACAAGCATCGTTAGTTTTCCACTTCCTCTACTACTACTACTACTACTACTACTACTACTACTACTACTACTACTGCTATACGCCTACTACTACTACTACTACTGCTACTACTACTACTACTACTACTACTACTACTACTACTACTACTACATAAATGATACCTCCACCCATGTTTATTTTCCAGACACATAATCATGGAGGTACTTCTACAACTATTACTTCTGCTACAACTATTACTACTACTACTGTTACTACTACTACTACTACTACTACTACTACGTGTATACATTATTTTACTCGAAGCAACAACATAATAAATTGAGATAAATAAATAATATATACAAATGATTAAATCGATATATGAATAAATACGTTTAAATATTTTCGGCTTAACATTTTTATCACTTGAACGCCTTTAGAAAAAAAAGAAAAAAAAAAACGTCCGATCTGGATTTATATACTTCAACATAATTTACGAGTGATTTTTTTTTTCTCCAAAGCTTATGACTCGGTATTTTTTTTCTCTCCTCTCGTGGCCCTTCCTCCATCTTCACACACACACACACACACACACACACAAGGAATCACTGTTCTCACACCCCCTTTGCTTGCTTGTCTCTTGCCGTCGCTTTGTTTTGTAGGAGGAAAGAACTTTATTTTTGTTTGCATTCCTGTTTGTCTACGTGTGTGTGTGTGTGTGTGTGTGTGTGTGTGTGTGTGTCCTGATTTTTACGCCGAATGTTTATCTTGCTTTGAAATTGTTTGTTTGCATGCTTGAGTGTGTGTGTGTGTGTGTGTGTGTGTGTGTGTGTGTGTAAGTACGTCTGGCTCCGCTTTTGGAGTTACTGGAGAAGTGCCAACGAGGGAGGAAGGGAGGGAAGGAGGGAGGAAGGGAAGGAAGGAAGGAAGTAGGAAGAGATGAAGGAGCGTGGGCGGGCGTGAAAAGGAAGAACTTGACGAAGAGGAGGAGAAGGAAGAAGAGGAAGAGGAGGAGGAGGAGCAAAAGGAAAGGAGTCAAGGGAATAGAGTGAATGAATAGAAAGTTCTTGAGAGAGAGAGAGAGAGAGAGAGAGAGAAGGGAGGAAGGACAGGAGAGGAGGGAAGGGAGGAAGGGAGGCCATTGGAGGGAAAGATGTCAGCTGATGCCAACTCTACCCAATATTTTTTTCTCTCACTCCCTCCGTATACGTCTCTTCCTCCATATTTTTCCTCCACCTCTCCATATCTTTCCTCCACCTCTCCATACTTTTCCTCCCCTCCTCCTACCTTCTCCTCCCCCTCCTCCCATCGCCCTCCCTCCTCCTACCACCCTTAACTGGCCCCAAGAGTTAATAAGAGAGAGAGAGAGAGAGAGTAGGATAATACCCCCACCATCTCTCTCTCTCTCTCTCTCCCTCCCACGACCTTATCCTCTTCCTTCCCATGACCTCTGTTTATCCTCCTCCTTTTCCTCCTCCTCCTCCTCCTCCCACTCCCCCCTTCGACGGCCAGCGCTCTCCCTTGTTTATTTTATAGCGAGGGAAACTTTGCTATTTATATGTTGTGCTTGCCTGGCGGAACGACTCTCTCTCTCTCTCTCTCTCTCTCTCTCTCTCTCTCTCTCTCTCTCTCTCTCTCTCTCTCGGGTCGTCTATTTTATTTTTTTCGTTTTGCTCACCTAACTTCAAAATTACCTCTCTCTCTCTCTCTCTCTCTCTCTCTCTCTCTCTCTCTCTCGGGTCGTCTATTTTTTTTTCGTTTTGCTCACCTAAGCTTCAAAATTACCTCTCTCTCTCTCTCTCTCTCTCTCTCTCTCTCTCTCTCTATTATTATTATTATTATTATTATTATTATTATTATTATTATTATTATTATTATTATTATTATTATTATTATTATTATTATTACTACTACTACTACTACTACTACTACTACTACTACTACTACTACTACTATTACTATTGATATCATTTTTCCTGTTATTTATCTACTTCATACGTTTCCTTTTCCTTTTTTTTTCTTTTCTTTTTTTACTTTTCCCTTCCTTCAGTTGCAATAGTCTTCCTTTACTTTTCAACTTCTCTTCCTTTACTTCTGCTTTCTTTCATCTTCAATAATCATCATTTTTCATTTTTCACCTCATTTTTTCACTCCTGTTTATATACGTGACGCTGAAATTTATCACTATTTTTCTTTTTTATTTTGTATTCTTAACCTGATTTTTTTCCGGGTTACTTTCCCGTTACGTGTTTATGTGATTTCTTTTAGTTTTATCTATATTTTTTTCCTCTCCTGGTTGAATTTATGGTCATATTACCGAATGTCGCGGCGCCTAGGTACACGCATTTGCTGAGGCTTTCGTGGAAGTTGTGAGCATTTCCATGGATAGTTTCATGAGCCTGGTGTTAGATGGCAAGGCCTCTCCACCATGAACAGAAAAAAGATATATTCATGAGGTCTCGACCAATCTCCTCTGTGGGATTTGTGGCTACCCCTGGAAATACTATCACAACCTCTATGAAAGCCCAATCAGTTGTGGGAGATCATAAAACTACCCCTGGAAATACTGACAACCTCTACGAAAGCCCTATCAATTGTGGGAGATCAAAAACTACCCCTGGAAATACTGACAACCTCTACGAAAGCCCTATCAGATGTGGGTGATCATAAAACTACCCCTGGAAATACTGACAACCTCTATGAAAGCCCTATCAATTGTGGGTGATCATAAAACTACCCCTGGAAATACTGACAACCTCTACGAAAGCCCTATCAGTTGTGGGTGCTCATAAAACTACCCCTGGAAATAGCCACAACCTCTACGAAAGCCCTATCAGTTGTGGGTGATCATAAAACTACCCCTGGAAATACTGACAACCTCTACGAAAGCCCTATCAGTTGTGGGAGATCAAAAACTACCCCTGGAAATACTGACAACCTCTACGAAAGCCCTATCAGTTGTGGGAGATCAAAAACTACCCCTGGAAATAGCCACAACCTCTACGAAAGCCCTATCAGTTGTGGGTGATCATAAAACTACCCCTGGAAATACTGACAACCTCTACGAAAGCCCTATCAGTTGTGGGAGATCAAAAACTACCCCTGGAAATAGCCACAACCTCTACGAAAGCCCTATCAGATGTGGGTGCTCATAAAACTACCTCTGGAAATACTGACAACCTCTACGAAAGCCCTGTCAGCTGTGGGAGATCATAAAACTACCCCTGGAAATACTGACAACCTCTACGAAAGCCCTATCAGTTGTGGGTGCTCATAAAACTACCCCTGGAAATACTGACAACCTCTACGAAAGCCCTATCAGTTGTGGGTGCTCATAAAACTACCCCTGGAAATACTGACAACCTCTACGAAAGCCCTATCAGTTGTGGGAGTGTACCTAAGCCCTAGAGTGATTGAGAATACATCCGGGCCTATTAGTTTCGTCCGATCGGGCTTCTGGGTTAGGGCTCTCTGAAGTTATTGGTGTGTGTTAGGCTTTATGGGGACGTTGTGGTATTCGAGATGGATACGGTAAAGAGTATAGACCAAACTCTCTCTCTCTCTCTCTCTCTCTCTCTCTCTCTCTCTCTCTCGTAAATATATGAGACCTATTTCCCGTTCCAATATTAAACCTTAAGCATTTTATTTACTCTCTCTCTCTCTCTCTCTCTCTCTCTCTCTCTCTCTCTCTCTCTCTCTCTCTAATCCGAATAGACGAAAAGTAAACACGTAAAAAAAGAGGGAAAAAAAGAATATGAAGACGTATTTTCACATGATATTGACCCTCGAGCTTTTTATTTACTCTCTCTCTCTCTCTCTCTCTCTCTCTCTCTCTCTCTCACATCTTTTCCTCTCAAGTGTTTACCTTCAGTTTTTGCCACCAGGAGGCCGCTCTTTTTTCCTTCTCTCTCTCTCTCTCTCTCTCTCTCTCTCTCTCTCTCTCTCTCTCTCTCTCTCTCTCTCTCTGCGCCACACGACCTTTTACCGCGGCGAATATTGGAGTTTGTGCGTGTGTGTGTTTCTGATGATCCGCGGCTCAGGTAAAGTCCACAGGTAAGGCCCCGCGCACCTGTGGACACCTGTATAGCCCTCCCCCCCTCCCCTTCCCGTTACCTGGTGTTTGTGTGTGTGTTTGTGCTTTGGTTGCAGGTCAGAGAACAAACGGGTTATGAAAGGTTCTATGTATTTGTGTCAGTGAAAGGGTTCGTATTGTTGTTGTAGGGTTATCTCTCTCTCTCTCTCTCTCTCTCTCTCTCTCTCTCTCTCTCTCTCTCTCTCTCAGGCGTATAATAACAACAGCTGTGGTCTCTAAATACATACCATATGCTTCCCTCCTCCTCCTCCTCCTCCTTCTTCTTCTTCTTTTAACTCGTCTTTTGCTTACCTGAAAAGGACAAAAAAGAGAACGTGTTAGTAATACATAAAACACATAAAACAAAATAAAAAGGACTAATAATAATATCGAGTTCCTATGTAATACTCTGATGTTTTGCTGTGTGTGTGTGTGTGTGTGTGTGTGTGTGTGTGTGTGTGAGAGAGAGAGAGAGAGTCAGTCAATTTATAGCGTGGAATGTATGGAGAGAGAGAGAGAGAGAGAGAGAGAGAGAGAGAGAGAGAGAGAGAGAGAGAGAGAGACGTAGAAGAAAAAAAAGTGTGAAGAGGTGCCTTGAGTAGTGAAGATGGAGAGAAGAGGAAGACCAGAAGGAGGAGGAGGAGGAGGAGGAGGAGGCCTTGTAATGGAGGGAAGAGGGAGTGCTGGGTATTGGCGAGTGAAGTGTTGCTGGGGGGAGGAGGAGGAGGAGGGAGGTTGTAATAGGGAGATGTAGGAGGTAACCAGGAGGAGGAGGAGGAGGAGGAGGAGGAAGAAGAGGAGGAGGAGGGTACCCACATTCCTAAGCGTACACGTGGTCTGCTGAGTGAAGTAGAAATGGAGGAGGAGGAGGAGGAGGAGGAAGAAGAAGAAGAGGAGGAGGAGGAGGAGTGAGTAATGCTTGAGAAAGATGAATAGAGAGAGAGAGAGAGAGAACACAACACCCACAACGCACTCGCTTACATAAGAACACCATTTATCGTACGCGTCTGCAGTCTCTCTCTCTCTCTCTCTCTCTCTCTCTCTCTCTCTCAGTATAGTCAATGAGGAAAGGATTCTCATAACGGAGGAGGGAAGAAGGAAAGAGAGGGAGGAAAGGAAGGAAGGAGGGAGGGAGGTAGGGAAGGAGAGGAGGAGAGAAGGAGGGAGGGAGGGAAAGAAGGAGAGGAGGAGGAAAGGAGGAAAATGAGGCTTCCTATGACCACAGCGAAGGATAAGGGGAAAGATATTACGAGAGAGAGAGAGAGAGAGAGAGAGGAATGTATTTAAGTGTAATTGTGATCTTAAGTGAGCAAAATGAGAGTGGATTCAGTTTAAAAGTCTCTCTCTCTCTCTCTCTCTCTCTCTCTCTCTCTCTCGGCAAAATGAATGCGGTCTCGAAATTTAGCAAAAAACTTCAATTACGTAAAAATCTTCATAAATTTCCGAAAAAAAGACGAAATTAAAAATGCTTGAAGAGGAAATACGACGCATTCTAATCATTCTTTTTCTCTCTACTTCCCCTTTCCTTTGTTTTAACTTTCTTTTATTGTCTTCTCTGTTTTGGTCTCGTCATTCTTAGTTCCCGAAATATATGAGGAAATTAAAACAGCTTACAGTAAAAAAAAAAAAAAAACTCATTGCATTTTGCTAGTTCCTCATTCCCTTCCTTCATTCTTCTCTAACTTTTCCTCTTTCCTTCTTCCTGTTTGTGTTTTCCTGATTTCCCTTCTATTCTTTTACTTTCGTTATCATATTTCTCTTTATTTATTCTCCTCCTCTTTCTCCCTCCCTTCTTTCTATGCTTGTTTCTGGTTCTTCCATCCATTATTCCATCCTTCCTTCCTCTTCGTTTTTATAATGTGTGTCCGGTCATCAATTCTCCTCTTTCTCCTTTCCTCTTTTTCTGTCTGTGTTATTTTTTTCCCCCTTTTCCATCTTTATTTTACTTTCATCTTCATATTTGTTTCATTCATTCTTCTTTTCCTTCTCCGTTTCTGCTTCTCCGTGTTTCTTTTCCTCTTCTTCTTCTTCTTTATCTTCTTATCTCCCTTATTCCAGCTTCCTTTCATTTTCTTCTTCATAATCTTTGTCTATTAATTTATTTTCCTCTCTCCTTTCCTTCTTTCTGTTCCTTGTTTTTAATTTTTTTTTCTTTTCTCCCTTATTCCATCCTCTTACTTCCTCTTTATTCCTCTTACTCAGTCTCCTCTTTCATTTTCTTCTTCATAATCTTTGTTTATTAATTTATTTTCCTCTCTCCTTTCCTTCTTCCTGTTCCTTGTTTTTTCTTTTTTTCTTTTCTCCCTTATTCCATCCTCTTACGTCCTCTTTATTCCTCTTATTCATTCTCCTCTTCTTCCTCACTTTCCTTTCTTCTTAATTCCTCTCAGTTATTCTTCTCTTTCTCCTTCCCCTATTCCTGTCCCTCACTATTTTTCTAGTTCTTCTTTTCTCCCTTTTTCTGTCCTCTTCCTTCCTCTTTAATCCTCTTATTCAGTCTCCTCCTCTTCCTCACTTTCCTCTTTCCTCTCAGTTATTCTTCTCTTTCTCCTTCCCTTATTCCTGTCTCTTTTTTTTCTAGCTCTTCTTTTCTCCCTTATTTATCATTATTATTTCTACTATTAATCTATATTTCCTCCTCCTCCTCCTCCTACTGCTGTCATTACCCTTTCTCTATGTGTGTGTGTGTGTGTGTGTGTGTGTGTGTGTGTGTGTGTGTGTGTGTGTGTGTGATGTTGGTTCGTCTCTTTTCATTCCTCCTTTTACCTCCATCTTTATTCTCCTCTTCCTCCTCCTCCTTCCTTCTTTTCCTCCCCCTGTTTATGCTGTATATTTTTTAACCTTCAGCTTTATGCGTCCCTTCCTCTCTTGATTAGGCCATTACCTGCTTCCTTCACCTGTGTCTACGCTTTCTTCTTTTCCTTATTTGTTTTCCTGCTCTTTTTCCATTGTTTTTCTTAGTTTTCTTTTGTCGCCTCTAAGTCTTCACAAACTCCTTTTAAATTTTCTACTTTCCTTGCACTTTGTTTTTTGTTTTTTTTCTTTTTCTTTTCTTATTTTTTTCTTCGTTCCTTCATTTGTTTTTCTTTCCTCCCTTTTATTGTTTTTTTATTACTTTTTCATCTTTTTTCCCTTTTTTTCATATTTTCTTTATTTTTTTTCTCTTCGTCCCCTTCACATTTTCTTTTACATTTTTTTAGTTTTTTTCTCCTTCCTTCTTTGTTTATAGTTTTTCTTTTTATCATTACTTAACTTTTTTCTCTTCGTTCCCTTTACATTTTTTTTATTTACTCTTTCATCTTTTTTCTCCACCTTTCTTCTTCCTTTACAGTTATTTTTTTCATGTTTTCATCTTTTATTACTGTGTTCGCAACTTTCCTCCTCCTCCTTTTTCTCTATATTTTTGTCTTTCTTCTTCCATCTCTTCTTTCCTATCTTCATTTATCATCTTCCCTCCCTCTCCCTCTCTCCACCATCTATTATAATGTTTTTCTCTATGATGTTGTTCCCTTTTCCTTCTCTTCCACCTCCACTTCTTCTTTCTTCCCTTCTCCATCCCTTCTTTTTCGTATCTTTATTTATCACCCTTCCCTCCCTCTGTCTCTCTCTCTCCATCTTCTATTACACTGTTTTTCCTTCTCATGTTATTTCCTTTTCCTCCTCCTCCTCCTCCTCCTTTGCTTATCTTTAATCACCACATCTTCGCTATCTCCTAACAATCTCATTAAACCTAACGAGGGTGTTTAGCCGGACAAGGGAAGAGGCTGAGAAGGAAAGGAAGACGAGAGGTGAAGAGGAGGAAGAGGGAGAAAGGAACAGGAGCAGGTGGAGAACGAGTTGTGGAGGAGGAAGGAGGTGAGGGAAAAAGTGGTAAGGAGGGAGGGAGGGAGGGAGAGAGAGGAGAGCAGGTGAGAGAGAGAGAGAGAGAGAGCAGTGGAAGTGAGTTAGTGGAGAGAGAGAGAGAGAGAGGTGGCACAAGAAGACACAGACGCAGAAGAAAGGAGAAAGAAAGAGATGAAGAAAGGGAGAGAGGAAGGTGACAGAAGCGAATGAGGGAGAAATGAAGATAAGAGGAGAGAAAGGGAGACAGATGGAGAGAAAAGGAGAGAGAGAGAGAGAGAGAGAGAGAGAGAGAGAGAGAGAGAGAGAGAGAGAGAAATGAAAGCCGTCTAAGAAGTTCTGTTGAGTAACCATAAAAGTTGTCCTTCGATCCTGCGTTCCCGATAGCAGGATTGTGTGTGTGTGTGTGTGTGTGTGTGTGTGTGTGTGTGTGTGTGTGTGTGTGTGTGTGTGTGATGTTTTTTTCTTTATTTTTCATTTGATTTCAGTTTTCTTCCTCGGTGAGTCACATCAAAGCTCTACCCCCTCGTCCTTCTCCTCCTCCTCTTCTTCCTCCTCCTCTTCCTCTCTTTTCCTTTGTTTCGAGATTCATTTGTCAAGCTTCATTTGTTATTATTATTATTATTTCTACCATTATCTTTATTTCCTCCTCCTCCCCCATCCGCCACTACTACTACTACTACTACTACTACTACTACTACTACTGTCATCACCCTTTCTCTGTGTGTGTGTGTGTGTGTGTGTGTGTTTGATGTCGTTGGTTCGTCTCTTTTCATTACACTTATTGCCTTCGTCGTCCCCGTTTTATTGCTGCTCTGTGTGTGTGTGTGTGTAGGAGGACTCTCTCTCTCTCTCTCTCTCTCTCTCTCTCTCTCTCTCTCTCTCTCTCTCTGTGTGTGTGTGTGTGTGTGTGTGTGTGTGTGTGGACATAATTAGCAGGAGAAAAACTCAACAGATCTCTATCCTGCAGAACCCCAAACACCTCCTCCTCCTCCTCCTCTCCACGCCCTTGTTATCTCAGCCACGCCCATTCACTATCACCTCCAATTCTTTCTCTCCTCTCTCCTCGGTCTCTCTCCACTCCTCTTCCATTCCCCTCCACACCGAACTGTTCTTCCACACCCCATAAACTCCTCCACTCCGTTAAGCAGCCTGGAGTAGTGAGTGCTGAGTGGAGTGGCTTGGAAGAGGAAGGGAAGGGGAGTCTTGTGGGATGGGAGGTGGAAGGAAGGATGGGGAGTGGAAGACAAGGATGCTATGGGATGTTCAAGGGATGTTTGCCGCGTCTGTGTACTCCGGGAGGCGAGTGTTGCGTGAGTGTGTGTTTACCTGGCGGCCACGTGATGGTAGGTGTTTATAGGTGGACATGTGTTGCGCCGGCTGTCCGTTTGTCTATACCTGAAGCCTGTTACTGCACCGCCACCTGCAAGTTTCTGAGCCCCTACTACTACTACTACTACTACTACTACTACTACTACTACTACTACTACTACTACTACTACTACTACTACTTTCTTTATCTCCTTCTTATTCTTCTTTCTTCACTTTAACGTCTCCACAATTCTTATATAATTTCCCACTCCTCTTTGGTTCATTTCTTCCTAATTCTCTGCTTATTTTCTTTTTCCTGTCTTCCTTAGCTTCCTTCTTCCGTTTCTCATCATTCTTTTTTGGCGTTTCCTATGTTGTTGCTTCCCTCCCTTGCTTCGTTGCTTATGTCTCTTTGTTTTTCTTATTATTTCCAATCTTGTTATTGTTTTTCTTTGTTTCTCGTCTTCTCTCTCTCTTATATCTGCATCTCATAGTTTATTTCCCTTCCTAACTTTCTTTCTTCATTTGTATTTTTTCCGCATTTTTTATCCTGTTTCATTATTTCATTGCGCTCGTAGTAGTAGAAATAGTAGTAGTAGTAGAAGCAGCAACATCAACTCTACTACTACTACTACTACCGTTGGTGTCTCAAGAATAAAATAACTAACCACCACCAACTCACGTCCGCGCCAGTCATTGATTTTGCGTGTGTGTGACTTTCGCTGAAGCGTCCGCCAGTTTCCAAGGACTGAGTTTACTTTCTGAGAACCTCCACGCCTCCCTCCCTCCACCTCCTTCCCTCCTCCATCCACACCTCCCTCTTCTTCCCTCCCTCTCCTCCCTACTTGAGCAGCTGACGCCCCCGCAGACTTAACCGCAGTCCCCTCAACCTCCTCCTCCTCAACCTCCTCCTCCTCCTCCTCCATCACCTGCAATTAAGTCCAAATTACCGCCGCCGCCGCCTTGCTCACAACCGCGATGAAATTTAGGGTAGCCATGAGAGTGGGAAGACGAAGAAGAAGAAGAAGAAGAAGATATAAAAGAAAAAAAAGGGAAAGGAAGGAAGGAAGCATAGGAGGAAAAAATAAATAAAACAGGAAAAGCAATAAAGAAGAATAACGACGAAGATGTAAAAGAAAATGAAAGGAAAGGAAGAAGGAGGAAGTTTAGTAGGAAAAAAATAAAGGAGAAAAACCCCCCAGATTGAAGACGAAGAAAAAGAGGAGGAAAGGAAGAAAGAAGGAAGCTCAGGAGAAAGAAGACAAGACAAAACAAAACAGCAAAGTAGAAAATAAAGTAGAAAGTAACGAGAAAAAAGTTGCTTGGACAAAAAGGTGATATTTATGGGTTGAAAAACAAAAACGAAAAACTTGCCACTTCAGAAACAAAAATACAAAAAAATAAAAAGAATGAAAAAAAAGGAGGTCGATATAACCCTAAATGGAAAGGTCCGCTGCCTAACTTAATTACACAACAACAAGAAGCAACAACGACAAAAACAACGGACTGAGAGAAGGACAATGACACACTCTCCTTCCTTCCTTCCCTCCTCCCTTTCTTCCTTCCTTCCTTCTCTCCCTCCCGTCTTCCTTCCTTTCTTCTTTCTCTCCCTTCCTCCCTCCCTCCTTCCTTCCTTCTCTCCCTTCCTCCCTCCTTCCATCCTTCCTTTTTTCCTTCCCTCCCTTGTTCTTTCCTTCCTTCCATCCTTCCTTCTTTTAATCTCCCTTCCTTCATATTTTCTTCACTTTAGACGTCATGTTACTCCCAGTGTGTGTGTGTGTGTGTGTGTGTGTGTGTGTGTTTCATTCTCTTCGCGTGTCGCCACAATTTCCAAGATTACTATCAACTGACCTACATTCTCTCTCTCTCTCTCTCTCTCTCTCTCTCTCTCTCTCTCTCTCTCTCTCTCTCTCTCTCTCTCTCTCTCTCTCTCTCTCTCTCTCTCTCTCATATTTGCTGCAATGTTTTCCCTGTAATAAACTTTCATCAACAACCAACACTTCCCATTTTCTCTCACGCAAAGAAAACGTAAACACGGACATCTATATTTCGTTTTCTATTGACCAGGAGGAATGGAGTGAAGGAGGAGGAGGAAGAGGGAGAGAGAGAAGAGAAAACTATCCACACGTGAGATATGGAGGTAACAAAACTCTCTCTCTCTCTCTCTCTCTCTCTCTCTCTCTCTCTCTCTCTCTCTCGCTGCATAGCTTCGCCCCCATCTAGATGCAAAAGAGGGGCGTCATAAGTTTGGGGGAGGAAGCTGAAGAGGACGAGTTATGTTGCGCTGTTGGAGAGAACGGAAAAGAGGGAAAAAGAGAAGAGACTGACTGGCTTGTGTTAGGTCTTGGCAGCTGTGTGTGTGGACTGACGAGAGGAGGAGGAACATAAGAACATAAGAACGTAAGGTGTCTGCAGGAGGCCCGGAGGAAGATGAGGAGGAAAAGAAGAAAAGACAGTAGGAGAATGAAAATGGGAAGAACAGTAAGGGAGATTAACTAGAAGGAAGAAACAGAAGATAGAGATAAAGTCAGACTGGCTTATGTGTTTGTGTGGATTGGAGAGAAGAAGAAAAAGAAGCAAGAGGATGAGGATGAAAATAAGAAATAAATTAGAAGGAAAAGGAAGATGAGAGGTTTGCTTATATTAGGCTATCTTTGTGTGGATTGAAGAGAGGAAAAGGAAGAAAAAGAGAAAGAAGCAGATGGAGAAGGAGGAGGAGGAGGAGGTCGAGGAGAATAAGAATATGAAGGTAGATAAACAAGTCGGTAGAAACAGTCACAAACACACACACAAACACACACAAAGCCGAAACTAACACAAACTTAATTAAACTCACGAATGGAAAGGAAAAGACAGAAACAGAGACATGGCATCCGAACATAACACGGATTGAGGTCGCGTTCTGAAGGTGCTTGAGGCGGTATGGCATCACGAAGGAGGGAAGGGAGGAGGGGGTACCGAGGCTTTTCTTTTGGGGGTCTGCATTCCGGGGTTGGTTGAGGCTGTGTTTTGGGGTGTCCTGTGTCCCTGGGTTTGGTTGAGGCTGTGTTTTGGGGTGTCCTGTGTCCCTGGGTTTGGTTGAGGCTGTGTTTTGGGGTGTCCTGTGTCCCTGGGTTTGGTTGAGGCTGTGTTTTGGGTGTCCTGTGTCCCTGGGGGTTGGTTGAGGCTGTTTTTTGGGGTGTCCTGTGTCCCTGGGGGTTGGTTGAGGCTGTGTTTTGGGGGTACTGTGTTCCGGAGGGTTGGTTGGGGCTGTGTTTCGGGGCCTGTGTTACTGGGGTGGGTTGAGGCTGTGTTTCGGGGCCTGTGTTTGCCGGGGCTGTGTTTCGGGGCCTACGTGTTTGCCGAGGCTTTGTTTCCCGGGTCCTGTCTTCCGGGGCGGGTTACTTTGCTGGGCGTGTTCCGGAGGCCGTATTCGCAAGTTACGATAAGCGTAATGTTGTTAAGCGGCCGGAAGCCAAACATCCGGCAGAGAGAGAGAGAGAGAGAGAGAGAGAGAGAGAGAGCCAAGAAGGAGGGAGGGGAGAACTGGAGGAGGAGGAGGGGGAGGAGGAGGAGGTGGGGTGTAAGGGTGCGAAATGCATGTGTTTGTGTTTCAGTGTGTGTGTGTGTGTGTGTGTGTGTGTGTGTGTGTTTGTGTATGGATGGGTGCATGTATGTATATAAGGAAAACAAAATAAAAAGAATAAAAGAAGATAAAAAAAACGAAAGAATTGTATGGATGAATGGTAGAAAAAAGAAAAAAAAAAGTGTATATATGTGTGGTTGTGAAAAACGAAAAAAAAAAAACGAAAAAAATAATAAAAAGAAAGAAGAGAAAGCAATACAACCAGAGAACCAATTACAATCATTACGACCTTTCTTCTTCCTTCTCTTCCAAGTCAAGACACCACAAGACCAGTAACAGTTAATATAGGAAACCGTCGAATCTCACTCCTATTACGCTGCGCCGTGTGGGGAGGAAGTCACGGATTCTAAGAGAGAGCAAAATTACCCGAGAACTCATTACAATCTCCTTCTTCCTTCTCCTCCAAATCAAGACACCACAAGACCAGTAACAGTTAATATAGGAAAGCGTCGAATCTCACTCCTATGCGCTGGGCCGTGTGGGGAGGCAGTCACGGGTTATAAGAGAAAGCAATATCACCAGAGAACTCAATACAATCATTACCATCTTCGTTTCTTTCTCTCCTCCAAGTAAAGACACCACAATGCCAGTAACAGTCAAGTCGAATTTCACTCCTGCGCTGCGCCGTGTGGGGAGGAAGTCACGGAGGCCGATAAAAGCCAGGCAGTGACACGACGCAAAGGATGGAGCCGCGCTATTTATTACCCCGGGCTGTGACACGTATGGGAGCGTGAGGCAATTAGGGAGGTGAGGGAGGGGCGAGGAGAGGTCACGGAGGAACATGGGAGAGGCATTACCGCGATGAGAGAGAGAGAGAGAGAGAGAGAGAGAGGGTAGACGAGACGAAACATTGTACATTTTTAAAAAGAAGCGACTTAAAGAGAAAGAAAAAGAGATAGATAGATAAATAGATATATAGAAAGATAGATAGATAGACAGAGATAAATGAAACAAAAAAACAAGTCCAATAATTCTAAAAAAAAAACGCTGCTAAAATAGAAACAAAAAAGGAAAAGAAACAATAGAGAAAGAGAACTATAAAAAAAAGAGGAGGAAGGAGGAAGGATACTAAGGTCAAGCAGGTGAAGGGGAGGAAGTTAAAGAGTCCTATCATTAGAAGGGGAGAGGAGAGAAGGGGAGGTGAGTTGCACGTTTGTATGAGGGGGAGGAGGAGGTGAAGTGAGGGGTCAGGGAGGTTAGATCAAAGCAGCCACTCGGAGCTAATGAAGGGGGGAGGGGAGAAGGGGAGGAAGGGGGGGAATAGGGAAAAGAAGGGAAAAGGGTGTGAGGCTGAGATGGAGGAAGAATTTAGGCCCAGTGTGTAGGAAGGAAGAGAAGAAAAGAGGAAGAAGAGAGAAAAGGGCTTGACTGAAGAAGGGGAAAGAAGGGTAATAGATGGGATGAGAAGAATGGTTTGAAGATAAAAGGGAGAGAAAGAAAGTAAATGAAAGGGAAAGGAAAAAGATGCATATGTGAGAAAAAGAGGGAGGGGTAGAAAATGTGAATAAGGAAAAGAATGATTATGAGAATCTAAGGGGAAAGGAAAAGCCCAAAGATTAGCCCGTTAGCAGCGATGGGGCAAATTTGTGGCTTTACCGTGTAGCAGCGATGGGCCAAATTTGTGCCATGATATACTCGTAAACCCCAAAAAATAGATGATACATAATCTGATCACAAATGCTTTGAAATATATTATGAAATGGTTTGTGTGAGGGGTGATTTTTTCTCATTTTTCTCGCTTGGAGGGACCATTAAGAAACATGATCCCTGCTGCTACCGGGTTAAGAAGGCACAAGAGAACAGAAGAAGGGCTTATGAAAGAGAGGGCGTGAATGAGGAAGGGAAGGAAGAATAGAGACAGGAAGGAAAGGCATAAAGGCACTGTGTCAGGCCTCTCACGAATAGATGAATGTGTTGTATTGTGTTGTGTTGTGTTGGTATTTTCAAGTCCGTCGATGCTGCCAGAGATTGCTTTGTAGGGAAGAAGAATAACGTGTGTGTGTGTGTGTGTGTGTGTGTGTGTGTGTGTGTGTGTGTGTGTGTGTGTGTGTTGCCATTAACTCCCATTACCCTCGACTCTTATTTCCTAAACATTCAGTCACTTCACTTTATCACAAGGCAAACGTTGATAAGGTCTGCCCACACGCCTTTCCTGTCACCCTCACGCCCCTGCTCTCATTCCTTCCTCCCTTCTTTCCTTCCTATCTTGTAATATGTTCTTCCTTATTTCCTTCCTTTCTGCATTCCTTCTTTCCTTTCTTACTTATTTGTTCTTCCTTACTTCCTTCCTTTCTGTATTCTTTCTTTCCTTCCTTCCTTTCTTACTCATAATATGTTCTTCCTTATTTCCTTCCTTTCTGCATTCCTTCATTCCTTCCTTCCTTTCTTACTTATAATATGTTTTTCCTTCCTTCCTTCCTTTCTGCATTCCTTCTTTCCTTCCTTCCTATCTCACTCATACCAACTCTCAGAACTCTCAGAAGCAAAGAACCTCAAGAACACAGCCTCAACCAACCCCAGAAACACAGAACCTCACACAAAGAGAACCCCAGGAATAGAACCAACCCCCCAGAACGCTGAACACCCCTTAAAAACTGCCTCTGAACCCCTTACTCCCCTCCTTTCTGCATTCCTCCTTTCCTTCCTTTCTTCCTCACGTTCTCACCTCCCTCCCATTATTTCTCCGTCCATCACTGCCTTGCCTAAGTATATACAAGTCTGTCGCCCCATATTTTCCGTCCGTCAAGACTTCTACTAAAAAAATAACCTCCTTTCGCCTCTAAGCCTTAATTTACATACTTTTTTTCTCTCTTCCTCTCCCTGTTACTGCTTATTGCCACAGTTCTTCCTTATCTCGCCTCAGCCTCCCAGCACTTTACTTATAATTAACAAACCTCATATATCTTCACTCCCTCCTTCTTTTCGTTGCTTCCTCATCCTCATCTTTCCTCATTCCCATTTCCTTCTCTTCACCCTGCATCAACTATCTACACTTCACACTTTTTATCAATCTCCTTCCCTCGTCCACTTCATTCACCCGCCATTCACTTCACTCTGGCCCGCTTTCTCTCTCAACTCCCTCCCCCCCTTACATTAGCACCCTGCCCCTGCCCTCCCTCCCCCCCCTCCACCCCCCCACCCCTCCTGTTTCACGGCTCTGGTAACTCTTGTCTTGCGGAACTTTACGAGTGGCACATGAAACTAAGGAGTAACGTAAGTCTTGCCCCCAAATGCTGTACACACACACACACACACACACACACACACACACACATACAAGGGCACGTTTTGTCTTCCTTCACCACTCTCGCTTTTAAAAGGACCGATAGTCTTAACCACCACGCCCACCACCACCACTAACACCACCACCACCACCACCTGTACTCGAGTCCCCATCAACACCACCACCATCTACACCATCACCACCACCACCACCTGTACTCGAGACCCCTATCAACACCACCACCACCACCACCTGTACTCGAGACCCCCATCAACACCACCACCACCACCATCTACTTCTCCACCATTATGATACTCAACACCATTTATATTGCTTTTTTTTTTTTTTTCTCCTCCTCCTCTTCTTCTTCTCTCCCTCCTCGTCTGGGTCGCCTTAATTACATGATCTTGTGAAAAATTGGCCAAGTTTATAACCTCTCTCTCTCTCTCTCTCTCTCTCTCTCTCTCTCTCTCTCTCTCTCTGCGACGTCTTCATACTTTTGCTTCATTTCCTTTCACTTCTAATTTCTCTTTCCTTAATTCCTTTCTATCTTTCATCCTATCTTTCTCTTATCCATCTTCTATCTTATCAGTTTCCTCGCTTTGTTTATCTTTTAACGTGTATTTTCAGTTCCAATTTCCCTTTCTTTAATTCTTTTTTTTTATTTCTTCCTATCTTTCTTTCCCCTCATCCCTTCCCTATGTTTCCTCGTTTTTATTTTGGTTATCGTGTGTTTTCTCTTGCGTCTGTTTGTCATCGCGATAGCTAGGCCTAAATCTCCACTTTGTTTTTCCATGGGCTTCCTCTCTCTCTCTCTCTCTCTCTCTCTCTCTCTCTCTCTCTCTCTCTCTCTCTCTCTCTCTCTCTCTCTCTCTTCCCTTTTCACTTATTAACGTCTCTCTTCTTGGAAACCTGAGAGAGAAGGAGAGAGAAAGGAAGAGACGGGAGATGGTAGGCAGCCAACACACACACACACACACACACACACACACACTTTAAGTTCCTCCCCTTCTCATCCATCATCTCCTCTTTACACTAACCTTTATTCTTGTTTTCCTTCCTTCCTTCCTTCCTTCCATAACCTCTATATGTCTTCTCTCCACCCTACTCTAGTTCTCTTCTCTCCTCCTTCTCCTCCTACGCCGTTTCCCTCCATTCTGTCACCCTTCCTAGTTGGCTTGTTCTTCCCTTGGTTTCTCTCCTTCATAACCTCTACAGCTGTCTTCTCTCCACCCTACTCTAATTCTCCTCTTCTCTCCTCCTACGCCGTTTCCCTCCATTCTGTCACCCTTCCTAGTTGCTTTTTCTTCCCTTTGTTTCTCTCATTCGTCGTTGTGTTCGTGATAAGTCGTAATATTCTTTGTCACTCCGCTGTCTTATATCACAGTCAATCATGCTATTATCCTGTCAATCGTGTTTATCTATCTTCTTCCTCCTCCTCTTCTTTCTCTGTTCTCTCTCTTTCCCATTCCTCTCAGCTTTATTAATATTTTACACTGCTCTTGTTTCCTTCTTCAACCTTGCTGCTTCTTCGTTCTTTCTTTCCTTCACTTCTACCTCTTCCTCGCTTCCTTCCTCCTCCTTCCACTGTTCCCTTCTTTTTCCTCTTCTTCCACTGTTCCCCTCCTTCCTCTTTAACTTCCTTCTTCTTCCTCTGCTTCCATTGTTCTCTTCCTCATCTCCCCCTTCCTCTTTAACTTCCTTCTCCTCTTCTTCCTCTGTTCCCCTCCTCACTTCTCCCCCCTTCCTCTTCCTCTTCTTCCACTGTTCCCTTCCTCAGCTCCTTCTTCTTTAACTTTCTTCTCTCTCTCTCTCTCTCTCTCTCTCTCTCTCTCTCTCTCTCTCTCTCTCTCTCTCTCTCTCTCCCATTCCTTCCAACGTGTCAAAAGGTTAAGTGAGAGAATGAAAGAATTAGGTAAGGAGAGTGTTCCCCTTTCATAGTTTATCAGAAGCCTTGTCCCCTCTAACCTTCCTGCTCCCTCTCTCCCTCCCTCACTCCCCTCTTCCTCTCATCCTTCCTCCTCCTCTTCCTCTGTTTCCTCCATTTCACACCATATCAGCAGAAGTCTTTCCTCCTCTAACCTTCCTGCTTTCTCCCTCCTTCCTTCCCTCTTCCTCTTCCTCCTCCTCTGTTCCCTCCATTTCACACCATATCAGAAGTCTTTCCTCCCCTCTTCCTCCCTCCTTCACTTCCCTCTTCCTCTCCCCTCGGCTAAGAAAGGGGAAGGAAGGAAACATGAGAAGGGTTCACTGAAGGGGGGAGGAGGAGGAAGGGGAGGAAGGGAGGAAAAAGGAAGGGTAGAAGGTGTCCCTGCGTCCCCTTCTATCTGTCTATGTACACGTCGGTTACCTCCTCCTCCTCCTCCTCCTCCTCCTCTATAAATCCCCTCAAAGTTACTACGGCACGTTTTCATATTCCCTTTTCCATCTCTCTCTCTCTCTCTCTCTCTCTCTCTCGTATGCGTACATTCCTCCTTTTAACTTCCTGTATATTTTTTTTTATAACCAAAGGCTGAAGATATTTTTTGAGCCTTAAATAAACACTAAAATAACCCTCTAATAAAAAAAATCATTAATGCTTCTAAGAAATGACAAAACATACTAATGAAAGAAAATATGAAAGCAAATGAGGTAGTATTAGTAGTAGTAGTAGAAGTAGTAGTAGTAGTAGTAGTAGTAGTAGTTGTTGTTGTTGTAGTAGTAGTAGTAGTAGTTGTAGTAGTAGTAGTAGCAGTAGTAGTAGTAGTAGTCATGATATCCCGCTACACAAGACTGGATAATATTGACATAGTTTCGTAGCTACATCAAACTCGGTATTTTCAGATGCTTCCCTCACACATCAGCCATATCCATGAGACCATATTCATGAGACTTTCTTCACGTTCATGGTACAGTAGAAGGGCCACACTACCACCAGGGCCATCAAACTACCCCTGGAAATCCCCGAAACGCCTACGAAAGCCTTGTCAAATATGTGTGCCTGAACGTCAAAGGGTTTAGGAATACGGCCACAGCATCGGCTTTTCCAATACTATTCCGTGGGTCGTGTTATTAATAGAGGGAAGTAGCGATATGAAGCAGAGAAAGACGGGGGGGAGGTAAGAAGAGGGAGAGGGGAAGAGGGAGGAATGGATACTGGTGGGAGAGGAGGAAGAGGAAGAGGAGGAGGAGCAGATGAGGACGAGAGGAGTGAAAGGGAAACCGTCAGTGAGGTGGGTGGAAGACGCGAGGAAGAAGAAGGAGGAGGAGGAGAGAGAGGATACGGTAAACAGGAAAAGGAAGGGATGAAGGGAGTAAAGGGCAGAGGTAAGGACAGTAAGGAAAGAGGTAAGGGGATTAAGGGCAAAAAATAAGGGAGGGAGAAGGGGGGTGAAGGGAGTAAGGGAGATTGAGAGAATGAGGGAAAGGGGTGAGGAGAGACCGGAGGAAGATGTGAGGGGAGAGAGAAATGTTAGAGGAGAAAGGAGTGAAGGAAAGAGGGGAATGAAGGAGAGGGGAGAGGGGAGTAAGAGCAAGAGAGAGAGAGAGAGAGAGAGAGAGAGAGAGAGAGAGAGAGAGAGAGAGAGAGAGAGAGAGAGAGAGAGAGAGAGCGTCTGTGTTGTGTTGTGGAGGTCGTGTGCGTGAGAAAGAGAATATCTGAGGGAGTGAAATATTAAAACTTGGAGGGCTGGGTATCTCTCTCTCTCTCTCTCTCTCTCTCTCTCTCTCTCTCTCTCTCTCTCTCTCTCTCTCTCTCTCGAATGCTCAAATACACAAACAACCTCGAGAGATTAACGAAAAATATATTTATTCCTCATGACCGCATTTTTTTTTTCCCCGGCGTTTATTTATATTCCTCCTCTCTCCTTCCTCTTCCTCTTCCTCCTCCTCCTCCTTTTCCTCCTGCAGCCCACTTTCCATCTTTGCAAAATGTTTTATTCCTCGTATCTCCAGATGTATTTTCTTTTGGTGGATTTTGTATTTCTTTCCATATATTTAGAGTTTATTGTTATTTTATGTATACCCGCGCAGGGATGCCTGATGCGTGAGTACCTTGTGTGATTCACCATGGTTTGATCACGTGTTGGACCCCCGATCGCCAGCTAGACTTGGAGCTATATTGACCAACCCTCCGGCGCCCAGCACACACATTTGACAAGCTTTTCCTAGGAGTTTTGAGCATTTCCAGGGGTAGTTTAATGGCCCTGGTGGTAGTTTGACCCTTCTTCTGTACCATGAACCTAAGAATACCCACACTGACAAGGCTTTCGTAGGAGTTTTGGGCATTTCCAGGGGTAGTTTCATGACCCTGGTGGTACTTTGACCCTTCTTCTGTACCATGAACTTAAGAATACCCACACTGACAAGGCTTTCGTAGGAGTTTGGGGCATTTCCAGGGGTAGTTCAATGGCCCTGGTGGTAGTTTGACCCTTCTTCTGTACCATGAACCTAAGAATACCCACACTGACGAGGCTTTCGTAGGAGTTTTGGGCATTTCCAGGGGTAGTTCAATGGCCCTGGTGGTAGTCTGACCCTTCTTCTATGCTATGATTGTGAAAAAGCACTCATAAAAATCCGATTGATCTCCTTTTTAACCTTTGGAAATGATGTGAGAAGCGGAAGCGTCTGAGTATACCGAACCAGGAGTGACGGATCTCAGGGTACGGCTGAAACCTCACACTTACACAGAGGAGGCGGGGCACTACCAGGCACTACCCCAGACTGACACCCGCTACCCATTCACTGCTGTGTTGACTACCCGCTCATCCGTCTTCACTCCACTCGGGAATCGAACCTGGGATCTCTGGGTTGTGAGGCGAGCATGTGTGTGTGTGTGTGTGTGTGTGTGTGTGTGTGTGTGTGACTTTCGTGTACGTGTAGCGATGTGTGTATCCATGTGGACGTGACTGTGTGGGTTGAGAATGGCAGTGCGAACAATGACTCTACAGTGACTAGCCGCGAGCTATTCTGACCTACACACACACACACACACACACACACACACACACACACACACACACACACACACACACACACGTCAGGCCCACCATTCACCATTACTCTGAGAAGGAAAAGAATACCAGAAGTGAGTGAAGTTAAAGTAAGGACACACGGGAAGAATGGACAGGAAGAATGGTGAGACAAAAGGTCCTTAAACCGCCCGACCAACTCCCGACCACCGCCCGACCACAGAGGCGCACTGACTGACTGACTCGCCTCCCGCACCGCCGACAGAGACGAACGAGTTGATTCTGACGTCGAGGCGGATAACGAATAACTATTTACACACACACACACACACACACACACACACACACACACACACACACCTCCTCTCCTCCCTGAAACTACCTCTCTCTCCCTCTTCCTAACTCTTTCGGAGGAGCAGTTTTAGCGGGCTTTTTATTACACAATTTTTATTTTTTATGCCCCCTCCTGACTCCCTCTGCACACACACACACACACACACACACACACACACACACGATTAGCATTTTTGTATCGTCTGAGTTTCATGATTTTTGTGATTTGCTTAGTCGAACCTACTCTTGAACACACACACACACACACACACACACACACACACACACACACACACACACACACACACACACACACATTTCATCGTCTTGCTTTATCTCTTTACCACAAACTTCGCATACTGAATCACTCTGTTCGTGGAAGCTTCAGTGAGTAATGGAGATCCTTCCTACAAGCTCACCACCAAGCTAACACAAGGCAAGCTTCAATCCCCGACCTCCAGACGCGTGATGCCGAGAATGTAAATAAACAGACATCGTGGTAGTGCCTCGGGGCGCCACCAGAGGCCTGACATCACCGCCATTATTAACCACCACCACCACAATTACAACCAATATCCCCAATAAGAACCCAATCCTTTCTATCACTAGCCTTACCAACATTACTACCAACATTCTCTCTGTTAACTAGTCTGTCCTTCCACCATTAGTACAACATTCCTTTCCCGTTTAAACAAGTTCTACCACTAGCGTTACTAACATTACTACCAACATTCTTTCTCTTTTAACTAGTCTGTCCTTCCACCATCATCACCATTACTACCAATATCCCCAATAAGAACCCAACCCTTTCTACCACTAGCGTTACTAACATTACTACCAACATTCTCTCTTTTAACTAGTCTGACCTACCACTACCACCGCCATCTTTGCAACATTTCTTTCCCATATAAACAAGTTCTACCACCATCACCACCACCACTACCAACAACAACAACAACTCTGTAACATCCTTTCTCCATTAAAAGTCCTACCCCCCCCCCCCCCTCCTAGACTATTTTTTTTCCCTCCACTAATAGACATCAAGACAAAACTACTCCCCCTCTTCCCCTTCATCCTCCACCACTTTCATCCTTCCACCCAAGACCTCCATTTCCCACTGCCATGATTCCTCTCCTACTTTATTTTTACATCACTGGATACGGCTCAAGGTTAACAAAAAGGGTACAAAAGAAAGCCCGCTACTCGCCGCTCCCACAAAAGTAAAAAAGTAAAGAGTAGCCAAAAGAGGTCAATTTCGGTTTTATTATCATCATCCTTCCTTCCTTCCAAGTGTTTCTCTTTTACCAGTCACCATCACTAACCTTCACTATATCTTCACTGTTCACCATCATCACCACTACCACTAATACCACTGCACCACCATCCCCTACCAGTATGTCTCCACTACCACAACTTTTAATATTACTACTACTGCCATCACCGCTACCACCTCCTCACCTACCACAACTACTACCATCACCACCACTCAGCACCATAACTAACACTCTTTTAATCCACCCTCACCACCACTGCATTCACCACAACCACCACCACCACCACCACCCTCTTCAGCATCGCACCATAATCACATTCATCCTCACATTAGCTTAGCGTTCCAATTATGGGTTGCTGGCGGTGTGGTGGTAGTGGTGGTGGTGGTGGTGGTGAGGGCCCGTGATTTACTTAACAGCCTGGGAATAATGAGAATACGTGAGGTGATGTGACTTGTGTGATGCTCTGTGTGTGTGTGTGTGTGTGTGTGTGTGTGTGTGTGTGTGTGTGTGTGTGTGTGTGTGTGTGTGTGTTCATTTATATCCTCCCCCTTCTCTCTCTGTCTCATCCTACCTCAGTTTGTGTCTCTCTCAATCTCAATCTCAATCTTCGTGTATGTCTATTGGTTTTCGATTATAGCTTATGCCTTGATTTTCCTACTAAAGTTTATGCCCTTATGCTTTCCTTTCTCCATCTCGGTCTTCTTGTATGCCCAGTGGTCCTCAGTTTTAGCTATGATAGTATGGGCCATATTCTGACGCATTTCGGCGCCCAGACACACATATTTGACCATCCTACTAAAGTTTATGCCCTTATGCCTTTCTTTCTCCATCTCGGTCTTCCTGTATGCCCAGTTGTCCTCAGTTTTAGCTTTTTATTTTTTTTATTTTTTTACGTCTTTAGCGCTGGTAGGCTTGCTTGAGGGGCCTGGAAGGTAGTCGGCCCCAGCCCATCATGGCGCAGGCAAGTGTTTATAGTGGCGCCATCTTCTTACTTCTTATGATAGTATGGGCCATATTCTGACACATATCGGCGCCCAAGCTCACATATTTGACAAGGCTTTCGTAGGAGTTTTGAGCATTTCCACGGGTAGCTTTATGTCCCTGGTGGTAGCTTGACCCTTCTTCTGTACCACGAACCTAAGAAAACACTCGTTAAAACCCAAGTGATCTCCCTTTTGGCCTTCGGAAATACGTAGTTGATGTGAAAGGCGGTAGCTTCTTAAAATAGCATCCTCAAGATCGTGGAAAGAAGAGTATTTCCCAGCGATAGTGTTTCCCTTAATGGCTTGACCCACAGCGGCGGAGCGAAAGTAAACAATGACGCAGTGCTGGCCGAGATTGCAGCAGACGAAGTGATCAGCGGCCAGGTGCAGTGTTACCTTAAGTTGACGGAGGGACGGAGGGAGATGATGGACGAAGAAAAATAAAGGAGAAAAGAAGAAATGAACGAAGGGAGGCAGGAGGTAGGAGAGGATGGGAGAAGGAAAAAAGAATGAGATGAAGAAGGGAATAAGAGAGGAAAGAAACAAGGAAATAGAGGAAAGGATAAAGGAGGAGAGAGGATAAAAGAAGGAAAGAATGTAGGAGAAAAAAAAGAGAAAGGAGGAAGGGGAGGTAGAAAGAAGAAAAAGAAGGAAGAAATGTGATGATGAGAGGAACAGAGAGAGAGAGAGAGAGAGAGAGAGAGAGAGAGAGAGAGAGAGAGAGAGAGAGAGAGAGAGAGAGAGAGGAGGGAAAAAAGAAGGAAGGGTCTGCATAAGAAGTCTCTATAACAGGACACGCTGGTCAGTTTTTGGTTCACCTGGATGAAGAGGAACCACTTTTGACCGCCACCCGCGTTCGAAACCCTGGAACGCCTCCTCGGTTTGGGATTTTGTGTTTCTTTAGACGTTATTTACTGGTTATTTTTTGATGGTTTTGTTTATTTTATTTTACTTGACTTTGAAATTTACTTATTTTTTATTCGTTTATTTTTCTGCTTTTCTGGTTACTTAGCTTTGACACACACACACACACACGCACACACACACACACACACACACACAAACACTCCAGAACCTAAAAACAGCAGAAACTAAAACGAAAAAATCGCTATAAGAGGAAAAATAAGAAAAAGGGAAAAAAACACCCGCGCCGGTCCTTAGCAAGTCAGAATGCGTGAGAAAGAAAAAAAAACGAAGACTAGAGAGAGAGAAAACAAAAACAAAAGTGCAGAAAGTGTGTGTGTGAGAGAGAGAGAGAGAGAGAGAGAGAGAGAGAGAGATAACCAACGACTCCGCATGCATTCCTCTCCTACCCCCACGAACTCAACCTCTCCCCCAATCACCCCCTGCCCCCCCCCGCCCCTCACCCCCCAGACAGACACGCCACACCGAGCCCCGTCAAGGAAGGGTTCTGGTCTTGAAAGCTGACCAGGGATGAGGCGTCCAGGAAATGCTTTGATCGATATGAAACAGCTAGCTTAGTAGGGCTTCTTCACCTCCTTCCCCCTCCCCTCCTTTCCTCCACCCAACCTTGCTTTCTCTCCATGCTTCTCTCTCCCTTCCTCCGTCTCTCCCTCTCTCTCGCACTTCATCCCTCCTTCCCTCCCTCTTGTTTTCTCTCCGTGTTTCTCTCTCCCTCCCTCCTTCCTTTCCTCCGTCTCTCCCTCTCCCTCGCACTTCATCCTTCCTTCCCTCCCTCTCCTCCTTCTCTCCACCTTGCTTTCTCTCCATGGTTCTCTCTCCCTCCCTCCTTCCTTTCCTCCGTCTCTCCCTCTCCCTCGCACTTCATCCTTCCTTCCCTCCCTCTCCTCCTTCTCTCCACCTTGCTTTCTCTCCGTGGTTATCTCTCCCTCCCTCCCTCCTTTCCTCCGTCTCTCCCTCTCCCTCGCACTTCATCCTTCCTTCCCTCCCTCCTGTTATTTTTTTCCCTCCCGTCTTCTCTCCCTCCCTGATTCTCTCCTGCTTCCTCTCCTTCACGACTTGCCTCCCTCCCTCCCTCCTGCTTCCTCTCTTCCTTCATGTCTCCTCTCCCTCCCTCCCTCCTTCCCCTTCTTTCCCTCCTTCATTCCCCTCTGGTTTCTCTTTTTCTTTTTTTTTTCTTTTTTTGTATTCGCAGGTGGTGTGGCTTCTGCCCTTTTTGTGTTGCGAATGTGTATGTGTGTGTGTGTGTGTGTGTGTGTGTGTGTGTGTGTGTGTGTGTGTGTGTGTGTGTGTGTGTGTGTGTGTGTGTGTGTGTGTGTGTGTGTGTGTGTGTGTCGTGTTTGGAAGTTGTATAATGTCGTGTAATATGTTTATGCTAGTGAGTGAGTGTGTGTGTGTGTGTGTGTGTGTGTGTGTGTGTGTGTGTGTGTGTGTGTGTCCGCCGAATGAACTTTTGAATTTATATTAATTTCCTCGATTTCCACTATGAGAGTTTCCGGCGGTTGACTTTTGGGAACAAGTGAAACGAATGCACGACGAGGCGATAAAAAGAGATTGTTTCTTCCGCTTAGATTCGTGACGTAAAAGAAAAAGAAAAGGGAAAGGTTTAAGGAGTATTCTCGAGTAATTGTGAAGCGTATTACAATCAATCGAAAAAAAAGTTATAAGGCTTAGTGAAGATTTCTGTGGAATTGTGAAGCATATTAAAATCAATCACAAAAAAGTAAAAAGTTAGTGATGAAAAAAAAAAATGGAAAGGTTTAGTGGAGATTTTTGTGGAATTGTGTAGCAAATTAAAATAAATCTTTAAAAAATATATAAAAAGTTAGTTATGTAAAAAAGAAAAAAGAAGGGTTTGGTGGAGATTTTTGTGGAATTGTGAAGCATATCAAAATCAATCACAAAAAAGTAAAAAGTTAGTGATGAAAAAAAAAAGAAAATGGAAAGGTTTAGTGGAGATTTTTGTGGAATTGTGAAGCATATCAAAATAAATCTTTAAAAAAATATAAAAAGTTAGTTATGTAAAAAAGAAAAAGGAAAGGTTTGGTGGAGATTTTTGTGGAATCGTGAAGCATATTAAAATCAAACGAAAAAAATATATATAAAAAGTTAGTTATGTAAAAAAGAAAAGAAAAAGGGAAGGTTTAGTAGAGATTTTCCTGTAACTGTGAAGCTTATTATAACCAATTGCAAAAAAAAAAAAAAAGGAAAAAGAAAGGGAAAATTTGTTATGTAAAAGAAGGGAAAGGTTTACAGAGTATTTTCGAGTAACAGTGAAGCGTAAAACAAAGGGAGGGGGGAAAGTTCGTTGTGTAAAAGAAGGAAAACGTCTAGTGAATAAACTCGAGTAACTGTAAAACGCATTCGAATAGTTAATAATTTCCAAGGTTCATGCACGCACGTAGTCAGACGGTGAACCTGATCTCAACCTCAATTAAAAAGATAAAATCGCTAATTAATCTGAAGGTGTCTCGACTCATTAACCGCTCTCTACCTGAAGAAAAACAAACTTATCTAGGAGAGTTGTACGTGCTGGGGGGTGCGATTAATTAAAAAAAAGGGTAACATCTCACTTAACAGACTCACAGGTTCCCAATTCCTCCTTCTTAATCCCCCCAACACAGCCACTTCAAATCCCTCACAGACGAACCCTCCCCCAATCCCGGCAGGCACCCCACGACAGCACAACCTTACGTAATTAACAGAAGAATTTAGACTACATCGAAAGCAGTGTGGTGGGTGTGCTTAGACGCCTCCGACTCCAACACACACACCAACTATATCCAAAGGCCGAAAAGGAGATCAATCGGGTTCCAGTGAGTGTTTCTTGAGGTTCACGGCACAGATGAACGATCGGACAAGCAGAAGGGTCCTAAAACTGTCGCTGGAAATGCCATCCCCCAAACTCTTACGAAAGCCTTGCCAAATATGCGACCTCGTGCGGCGAAATGTATAAAAATATGACCCTGTATGTGTTTGTGTGTGCATTTGCTTAACACAGAAATTTGACCTACATGGAAGAAGTAACTTAGGTGAGGTAATATGGTGTTTCGTAAGTGACTTTTACTTTGAACTACCTTGCCTATTTACGAAAGGGAAAGTTCAGGTGTTTAGAGTATGCAATTAATTAACATGGAAATTTGCCCTACCTGGATAAACTTAGGTGTGGCAATACGCTGTTTCGTAGGTGAATTTTACTTCGACCTACTACGCATATGTTTACGAAAAGGGAAAGTACAGGTGTTTGGGAAAGGGAAGGATGGAGGGAGCAGGTGAGGCAAACTGTATACCTGGGATTTGCATACATTACCATACAAATACGGACCATACGGCTACCGCTTCATTTGGGAGAGGGAAGTTGCAGCCCCTTGTGTCTATAACGCTATCGGATCCAATACTAAAGAGTTGTTATGGCAGGGAATTGATGACCCTGAAGGTGTTATCAGTGAGTAATGAGGGAGGAGGTGATTACTGGTACAGGTGTCAGGTGTTTGAAAAATGTTGAGAGATATGAGAGTTTATGAAAAAGATTTGGTAGCATGGAGAAAACATTTGACTAGAGAAAAATAATGTGAAGATAAGAACTGATGGGTTAAATAAAATGATTGGGTGAAAGAAAAAGACATTGAACTTTAGGGAAAATAAAAAAAATAGAGAAAATATGATTGAGTGAAAAAAAAACCCGTAGAATTTATAGGAAAGATTTTTTAGTCCAGAGATTATTTGATTCGTTAAAGAAAAAAAAGCATTGAACCGAAAGTGAAAAATGTACGAAATATGATTATGTGACCCAATTTAATATAGAGACAATAGTAATGCTTGAAAAAAAAGACTTAAAACAGATGGGAAATAAATAATTGATACCCTTCAGAAAATGTTTGATTAGGTAAAGAAATAAATGAAATAAGAGAAAAATCGATGGTTTTAAAGGGACGAGACTCAATCGCGGAGAAGTGAAAAGATTAATCAAATGAGAAAGGTGAGAGAGTGTTGACAGGGTGTGAGAGAGAGGGTGACAGGGTGTAAGAGGGAGAGGGAAGGTGAGAGGGGTGACAGGGTGTGTGAGAGAGGGAGGATGAGAGGGAGGGTTACCGGGTGCGAGAGAGGGAGGGTGGCAGGGGAGACAGGGTGTGTGAGGGAGGGTGACAGGGTGTAAGAGGGAGGGTGATAGGGTGAGAGGAGAAGCCTGAACGTCCTCCATTACTCCTATTTCCTCTTTATTCCTCTCCCCTCCTCCTCCTGCCTTCAATCATCCCTCCTCCTCCTCCTCCGTCTTCCTTCTTCCCTGTGTCTCACGTGTCATATACTCATCTTCTCATCCTCTTACTCATTATCTCTTTGACTCGTGTTTCATTCGTGAGTCACTGCTTCGTTTCATTTCTTATTTTTTGGATGTAGTTTGTTTTGGGTGATTTATTTTTTTTTTCTCTTTTTTTATCGTTTTTTTCTATGTATATTTTTTTCTGTTTTTGATTTATTTTTCTGTTTTCTTTTTTTCTTATGTATATTTTCCTGTAATTTTTTTTTACAGCAAAGGAGGCAACTCAAAGGCACACAAAAAAATAAAGCTATATAAAACAATAATGAAAAAAAAAAAAAGCCCGCTACTTGCTGCTCCTAAGAAAATTAGTTTTTTTTTCTTTATTCACATGTCTCTTGAAGCGTTTACCATTTGTTATATTTCTTTTGTTTCTGTATCTTTTTTTCCTTATTTTTTCTTTTCCTTTATTCATTTGTCCTAATTAAAGCGTTATGAGTTGTATTTCTTTTCATTCTTCATCTTTTCCTTAATTTTTCTTTCTTTTATCCAATCCTTTTCTTTTTCTTTCTTTCTTTGTCTCTGAAAGCGTTATTACTCATCTCTCTTTTCTGTTCTTTTCTTCTTTTCTTTTCTGTATTTCTCTGCCTCGTTTCCATCTTTCATATCGACTTCTTTTTCCTTCCTTTCTTCCTTCGTTTCTTTTGTGCATCTTCCGGTCTCCCTTTTTTTTTCTCTTCCTCTCCGTCATTTCTTTACAGGCAGTTTTGTTTTGCCCTCTCCCCCTCCTCCTCCTCCTCCTCCTTCTTCCTCCACTCACGGTCGTTAACCCTCTTCTCTTAATCTGTCTGTCTGTCTTGCTGTCTGCCTGTTTGCTTGTCTGTGTCTGTGTCTATCTCTGTCTTTGTTTGTTTGGTTGGTGTTCTCTCTCTCTCTCTCTCTCTCTCTCTCTCTCTCTCTCTCTCTCTCTCTCTCTCTCTCTCTCTCTCTCTCTCTATCGCCTTATTGGAAAATTATACCGTTAGATATTGTAAGAATAACCCTCCTCTCCCTCTCTTCCACCTCCTCCTCCTCTTCCCCTTTCTCTCTTCCTCCTCTTCTTCCTTTCCTCCTTCTCTTCTTCCATCTTCTCTTTACTCCAACGTCCATTTTCACTCTTCCTCCTACTACTCCTCCTTCCCTCTCTTCCCCCTTCTCTTTACTCCCACGTCAATTTTTCCCTCCTCCTCTTCTTCCACCTCCTCCTTCTTCTCTCTCCCCTCTTCTGTTTACTCCCCCGTCCATTTTTCCCTCTTCCTCCCACTCCTCTTCTTCCACCTCCTCCTCCTTCTCTCTCTTCCCACTTCTCTTTTCTTTCATGTCCATTTTCTCCCTCTCTTCCTCCTCCTCCTCCTCTTCTTCCACCACTACCACCTCCACCTCCTCCTCCTCCTCCGGTATAACAAAGAAGAATATCGATAATGAGAACACTGCATCTTGAGGCTTTCTTGGCAAATTTTTCATTACTCGTAAAGATAATTAAAGGGAACATGTGTGGAGCCACTCGCCCAAACTTTCTCCTCCTCTCTCTTCTCTTCCCTCCTCCTCCTCCACTTTCTCTTCCACTTCTCTCGCCTACTTTTTTTTCTGTCTCTTTCTTCCTTGCCGTCTCCCAACCACATGCTTTTTTTTTCTCTCTGATTTAGACCCTTTTTTTCGTATCCTATTATTCCTTTCTACTTTTCCTTTCTTTCTTTCTCTTTTTTTTTTTGGGTTATTAAGTACGTCCATCCACATACTTTCTCCTCCTCTTCTTTTTCTCTTAGTCTTCTCTTTCTCTTTTCTTCATTCCTCTTTCTATAATTCTTAAAGCACACATTCTCATCATTCCTCTCCTGTTTCTTTCTACTCTTAATCCTCTTCCTCCTCCTCTTTCTCTTCCTCTCTTCTTCTTCCTTTATTCTTGCACTCATCATCCCTCTCATTCCTTTCTACTCCTACTCCCTTTCTTCTTTCATTCCTCTCCTTTCCCTTTCTTTCTCTTTCTATAATGTCTTGAAGCAATACCATCCGCCCTCTTCTTTTCCCTTCTTCCTCTCTTTACACGTCTTTTAATTCCATCTACTCAATATCCTCCTTTTTTTTCCTTTTTCATCTTCCTATACGTCTTTTCACCACATTCTCCCCTCTCCCCTCTTCTCTTTCCTTTCTTCTCCTGTCTATACCTTGAGTACATCCACCCCTCTCCCTCTTCTCCTTTCCTCTTGTCTTCCTTTCTTCTTTACGTCTTGAAGCACATCCACCTCTCGGTCATCCCTCTTCCCCTGCCTCCCCCTTCCTTTTCCCACGCTGTCCACCCACCTGCTCCTTCTGTTCGTCTTCTCTGTACTCACTTATCATTGGTTTACCGTACTCATCCTCTCCTCTTATTCTCCTCTCTCTGTATCTGTTTGTCTTATTAGTGTATATGTACTCATCTCTTCTTATGCTTGCTTTAATATCCTTGTCTTCACTCTTCATCCATGGCCTTGTTTTCTTCTATTTATCTTCATTTTACCTTTTTATCACTCCCTCTCTCTCCTTCTCTCTCCCCCTCCCTCCCTCGTACAAGTCATCTCTCCGAGCGCGTCTTGGTGAGTCTCGTCTCGTGCAAATAATCCTTCGCCGCTCCGTGATTGCCGGCATGAGTCAGTCCCTGGAGGCGGCTCCCACGCGAGGCCGCTCACTCACTCGCTCACTCACTCACGGAAGACGACGGCGATGATGTTAACAGTGGTGATGATGATTTTGGTAATGATAATAATGATAATGATAATAGTAGTAGTAGTGGTAGTAGTAGTAGCAGTAGTAGTAGTAGTAGTAGTAGTAATAGTAGTAGTAGTAGTAGTAGTAGTAGTAGCAGTAATAAGAATAAAATTGTATCCTATCTTGCGCTGGATATAATAATACAAGAATAAAAAAATCAGAACATATACAGAATTTTTTTAGAAACGAAAAACTAATGAAGTAATCCACACGCGCGCGCGCACACACACACACACACACACACACACACACCAATCTGCTCGCCCTGTCACTGCTCGGTCCACAACTCTCGCGGGATCTGGGAACACGACTCCCACACACTGCCCCGAGATTTATACCGATAGGCAATCCATTAGACTTCGACCCGGATCAGCAACGCGCCGGAACACGATCGGGTAGTTTAAACGGCAACGATGTGCAATTGTCGCCAAGGTATAGGATGGTCGATTGTAATAAGGAGCTTTGAGATATTTATAACAACGAGATGATGGTGAAGTGTCACGTATTTGGCTCAGGGAATTGGTCTTGTATGTTTCTTTTAAAATTGTACTGGAGTTCTTCACGTCTTAGCTTAGAACGATAATAAGGAGACTCAATGTACCTATAACAATGCGATAATATGTTGGTACGTATGAGCTCATGGAATTGTCTTATATGTTTCTTTTAAAATTGTATTGGAGTTCTTTACGTCTTGCAGCTTAGAATTAGTTTAGAAGTAGGTTATTGTAGTAGTAGTTAGAATAGGTTAGTTTAGAATTAGTTTAGAAGCAGGTTATTGAGAGCTAGTTCGAATAGGTTAGTTTAGAATTAGTTTAGAAGCAGGTTATTGAGAGCTAGTTAGAATAGGTTAGTTTAGAATTAGTTTAGATGTAGGTTATTGAGAGCTAGTTAGAATAGATTAGTTTAGAATTAGTTTAGAAGTAGGTTATTGAGAGCTAGTTGGAATAGGTTAGTTTAGAATTAGTTTAGAAGCAGGTTATTGAGAGCTAGTTAGAATAGGTTAGTTTAGAATTAGTTTAGAAATAGGTTATTATAGATCTAGTTAAAATAGGTTAGTTTAGAATTAGTTTAGAAGTAGGTTATAGAGCTAGTTAGAATAGGTTAGTTTATAATGAATTTAAAAGTAGGTTAATGAGAGTTAGCTCACGTTCGTCGATATGATTTATGAAGTGAATGAACGCTGGATATACATCTCCATTATTTTCTCATACTTTCCATTCGCTTCCTGTTTTCACCTTGCTTCCTTTCTCTCCTCTTATTTTGTCTTTTCTTCCCTCTCTTTCAGTCAGCTGTTTTGCTTTTCTTCCGTTTCCTTCTGCAAGTCTTTCTCAAATCATCTTTTTCCTCCTTTCTCCTTTAACCCACTTTCCACTTATGTATCTCCTCTTTAATTCCTCCTCACGTTATGGTTTCCTCCTATTGTCTCAGCTTATTTCCTTTCTCTTCCTCCTTTCATTTATCAGCTCATCTTTTCAATATATTTTCCCCTCATCATCTCTTTTGACCCACTCTCTATCTTCAGTTCCCCATCACAAGTCTTTCAATCTATCTTCATTTCCTCCTCTCATTTCTCAGCTCATCCTTTCAGTATATTTTCCCCTCATCATCTCTTTCAACCCACTCTCTATCTTCAGTTCCCCATCACAAGTCTTTCAATCTATCTTCACTTCCTCCTCTCATTTCTCAGCTCATCCTTTCAATATATTTTCTCCTCATCATCTCTTTTGACCCACTCTCTATCTTTCCTCTCTTTAGTTCCCCATCACAAGTCTTTCAATCTATCTTCTCTTCCTCCTCTCATTTCTCAGCTCATCCTTTCAATATATTTTCCCCTCATCATCTCTTTCAACCCACTCTCTATCTTCAGTTCCCCATCACAAGTCTTTCAATCTATCTTCATTTCCTCCTCTCATTTCTCTGCTCATCCTTTCAATATATTCTCCCCATCATCTCTTTTGACCCACTCTCTATCTTTCCTCTCTTCAGTTCCCCATCACGAGTCCTTCAATCTATCTTCACTTCCTCCTCTCATTTCTCAGCTCATCCTTTCAATATATTCTCCCCATCATCATCTCTTTCAACCCACTCTCTATCTTCAGTTCCCCATCACAAGTCTTTCAATCTATCTTCACTTCCTCCTCTCATTTCTCAGCTCATCCTTTCAATATATTCTCCCCATCACCTCTTTCAACCCACTCTCTATCTTCCCTCCCTTCATCCCCCCCCCCCCCCCATGCATTGCTGATCCACGTTGTAATTTATATCCACGATGTTAACTTGAGTAAATGAATACGTTAAAAAAGAAACCTTGGTTCACTGAGGCTGGAGGCACTTTCTTGGTTATGCTAAAGATGGACCTTGTTACATATATTTATTGTTTTTCTTGTTCGGTAAAGGATGCAGCTCAAGGGCAAAGCTAAACAAGGAGAATGACCACGGTGACTACTTGATCCATAATTGATGCACTTAAATCATATCGACGCTCGTGTGACAACTCTCCTATTTCTTTCTGTTCTTACTTCTCTTCCTCTTACTCTTTCCTCTTTCCTTATGCTCCTTTTCTTACTCTTCTATTTTTCCTTTCTTTCTTTGGTGGTGGAACTTTATTTGCAAGCTGTACGAACTCTTCCTCTTCCTCTTTTCCCCTTCCTTTATTCTTTCTCTCATCATTCCTTTCTACTCTTAATCCTTCTCTTACTCTTCTACTTTTCCTTTCTTTCTTTGCTGGAGGGACTTTATTAGCAAGCTGTACGAACTCCCAACACGCACCTTCCGCCACTACCTGCACACCGCGTAGCCTGAGAGCACCTGTGTGGCTTCCAAGCTCACGAATACACTCCCACACACACACTCTCTCTCCCGTCGCCAGGTAAACGCGTGTGTAATGTCCATGTTTACAGCTGAAGGTTAGTGTGCGGCAAGGGGTGTTTTGAAACCGTGACTGACTGAAGTTTGGTGAGCTAGTTTGTGTTTTTATTATTATTATTATTATTATTATTATTATTATTATTATTATTATTATTATTATTATTGCACTTACATACGCGCGCAATGTCTGTATGTTTCTCTCTCTCTTTCTATTTATCTCTCTCTCTCTCCCTCTCTCTCCACACACACACACACACACACACACGCACACAATGACCTCCCTACACACACAAAAAAAAGTAAAACCAAAAGATGAGAGAGAGAGAGAGAGAGAGAGAGAGAGAGAGAGAGAGAGAGAGAGAGAGAGAGAGAGAGAGAGAGAGAGACCCACAAATGAGGCAGGCATGATGAAAGACAAAGAAGACAACAATCCTTCCTCCTCCTCCTCCTCCTCCTCCTCCTCCTCCTCCTCTGATAGGAATCCTGCGCGTTCTTCGGCGGCTTCCTTGTCCTTTCCGCGACTTTGGTCAAGGATTTTTTTTCTTCCTTTCTTTCGTTTCCCTAAAAGGCTGTCAGGTCCCCCTCAGACAGGCCGGGCGAAGAGCGGAAGGGGGTTGAAGGTGAGGTGGAAGAAAGGGGTGGAGGGAAGTGGAAGAAGGGGTGAAGGTAGGGTGGAAGAAGGAGAGAGAGAGAGAGAGAGAGAGAGAGAGAGAGAGAGAGAGAGAGAGAGAGAGAGAGAGAGAGAGAGAGAGAGAGAGAGAGAGACAAAGGAAGGTGAGGGAGACGAGGAGAAAAGAAGAAAAAAACAACACGAAGAGAAAGGTCAGGCGAGGGAAAACAATAAAAAAAATACGAACGCAGAAGATGAAACGAACAAAGGAATGAAAGATAATGATGAATAAAAACAAAAAAAGTGAATAAAGAGTGAAAATGAAAAAAAAGAACAAGAGATATGAACCTAAGACGGACTAAGGAAAGGATGAAAAGGAAGGAAAGGAGATTGGAAGGGAGGAGAAATACGGGGAAGGGAAGCATTCAGGAAAAGAAGGAAAGGAAAGGAAAGGAAATAATATACCTTGTGCAATACATGGAAAGGGCGGCGGATAAAAGAGAAAAAAAAACAGTAAATAAAACTATAAAGGAAATGAACCGTCAGAGAGAGAGAGAGAGAGAGAGAGAGAGAGAGAGAGAGAGAGAGAGAGAGAGAGAGAGAGAAATGTCAAGGTCAAGGAAGGGCAAACACACACACACACACACACACACACACACACACACACACACACACACACACACACACACACACACGAGAAGACAGACAGACACGCGAGCTGATAAACACATACATACATACATACAGACAGACAGACAGAAAAACAGACTTAACAGGAACTCGTGCAAAAAAAAAAAAAAAACGGGTTGACCGGAGATGAATGTAAAAAAAATAAAAATAGGAGAGAGCGAACGGAAGTAAATGAGAAGAGAAATGATTAGAAGAGAAGAATGAACAGACAGACAGAAAAACAGACATAACAGGAACTCGTGTAAAAAAAATAACGGGTTGAGCAGAGATGAAGAATGTAAGACAAACAAATAAATAAACAAACAAAAAGACACGAGAGAGCGAACGGAAGTAAACGAGAAGAGAAATTATTAGAAGAGAAATGACGTTGAGAAATGAAAAATAGAGGAAATGAAGAAATGAGAAAATAAAAGTGAAAAAAAGATCTGAGGAATTACAGGAAATGAGAAATAATGTAAAAGAGGTAAAAAAGAAAGGTGATAAAAATGAAATACAAAATTGAAAGAAAAGAGGAAAAATGAACGAAGGAGGAAGGAAAGGAATGAAACAATGATTGAAAGAGGGAATTAGTGAAGGAAAGAAGAAAGGAATAAACGAAGGTAGGAAGGAAGGAAGAAGATAAATAATCCAACAATGAATGAAAGATAAAATGAATGATTAAAGGGAATAGAACAGGAACAAAGAAAGAAAAAGAAGGAAGGAAGGAAGGAAATAAATGAATGAAGGAATAAATGAAATAAAATATAATAAAGAAAGAAAGAAAGAAAGAAATCAAACACTGAATGAATGATGGAAGGAACAAATCAAGGAGAGAGGAAAAGAATGAATTAAGAAGAGGGAAAAGGAATAAAGAAGGAAAGGAAGGAAGGAAGGAAGGAAGGACACCGTGACCCTCAATTACACAGGATATTATGTTCCGTCTGAAGCAGCAAGACGAGACGAGGAGGAGGAGGAAGAGGAGGAGGAGGAGAAACACGGAAGTAGGAGGAATGGAAGAAGGGAGAAGACGAATGGGAGAAAATAAGCCAAATCGCCTTTTTTTTTCTCCCCTTTCACCCCAATCCCATCCTCCCTGACCTCCAGCATCCTCCTCCCCAGCTTGTCATCCTCCCCAATGGATTCTTACGACTCCCCACCTGTCTATCCCAACGAAAACTTCATGTCTATCCATTCCCCAACCTTCCCCTTTAAGCACCACCCCAACCCCATCCTCCCCAACGGCTTCTTAGGACTCCCCCATGTCTATCTATTCCCCAACCTTCCTCTTTAAGCACCACCCCAACCCCATCCTCCCCAACGGCTTCTTAGGACTCCCCCATGTCTATCTATTCCCCAACCTTCCCCTTTAAGCACCACCCCAACCCCATCCTCCCCAACGTCATCTTAACACTCCCAATCTCATCTCTCTCTCAGCGATTCCGAGTCATCTCCCAGCCGCCTACAGCTTCGCCAAATCCTGCAACTCTTCCCAATATTTCCTTTTCTAACCTTCTCCCAACCTTCCACGACCTTCCTTGGCCTTCCTTGACTCCCCTCTGATAAGGCAAATGCGCAGGAACACCCCACATCCCCTCCCCCCTTCCTTTTCCTCTTCCTCTCCCTCCCTCTTGCCTTCCCCTTCCTCCCAGCAACCGGCGTCTTCAATGATTCAGACCTCTTAAGGAAGCGCGCACACACACACACACACACACACACACACACACACACACACACACACACAGCAAAAAATAAATATAACCCACAAATCGAAGGACGGACAGACACGGCCGATATATATAATTAATTTAGACGTAACAAGCCATAATGAGTCTTAAATCACTGTACGTTTGTTACCTTTATTGAAGTTATGAGATTTAAATGGCCAGGACCCGAGTGACCGCCCTTGATGAACGTGGGAGAGAGAGGAAGAAAGGGAGGGAGAGATGAAGGAAAGGATATGAAGGATGATGGGGAAGAGAGAGGGCGGTAGAGGCGAAGGAGGGACATGGGTTAAAGAAAGGGTAAAGGAGGAAGAATAAAGATATGAAAGGAAGAAGAGGGGAGAGAGGGGAAGGAAAGGAAAGGAAGGATGAAGAGGAGGAAGAGGGCGGTAGACGGGCGAATGGGAGGAAGCAGGAAGAGAATGATAGGTATGAGAGATAGAAGAAGGGAATAATAGAGGAAAGGAATGATGTTGAGAGGCTTGGTATGAGAAGGGAAGGGAAGAGAAGGGGCGTGGTAAGGAGAGATAAGGGAAGGGAAGGGGCAGAGAGGGAAGAAGAGACATGGAAGAAGGGAAGGAAAAGTATAAGCGAAGGAAAACCATGAGAGGAAGAGGAAGGGAAGAGATAAGGGGCATAGTAAGGGAAGGGTCAGAGGAGGGAGTGAGGCAGGGAGAGAAAGAGTAGAGGAAAGGAAGAGGTAAGGGAAGGGTCAGAGGAGTGAGTGAGGCAGTAAGAGGAAGAGTAGAGGAAAGGAAGAGGTAAGGGAAGGGTCAGGGGAGTGAGTGAGGCAGTAAGAGGAAGAGTAGAGGAAAGGAAGAGGCAAGGGGCGTGGAATAGGGAAGGGAGGGAGGCAGGGAGAGGCGTGGGAAGGGAAGGAAAGGGATGTGTAAACAGTGCCGGAGCAAAAACCAGCCATCAGCACCGTCCCATCAACTTCAATAAACAGTCACCCAGGTAGTTGACGCGGGGCCTTACACCTCCACCTCCTGCATCACGTCACATCCCCCCACCCCCCGCACCTGTCCTCACTACCCCCCCATCCTCACCTGTCCTCCTGCCCTAGTTACCTCATTGCACCTGTCCTTATCTTACCTTACCTGTCCTCACCTGCTCCTGTCCTTGTTCTTGCCTTGCCTGTTCTTACATCGCTACACACCTTCAGTATTTCGTCTACCTGTTCATCTACCTGTGCTTCCAGCCCCTACACTTTCCTTCCCTTCACCTGTTCAGTCTGTCAGTACTTCCCTCTAGCATTCCCACTGTCTATATATCCCTCCTGTACCCTCCTCACTTCTTTCTCCTAATTCTCATCTTCCTTTCCGTCATACTAATCACCTTTCTGTATTTCATCCACTGCTACAGACCTCTAGTACTGCCCTGTGTCATCTTCTCCAGTATCTTTTATTTACTTTTTCATCTCTTCTTCTTCCTCTATCTCTTCCTGTCGCTTATATATTCCTTCCTACTTGTTCCATTTCTACTCCCCTCCGTCACCCATCAGCTCTCTAGTACTTCTCTCTTTGTCAACTCCTCCAGTATCTTTCATTTACATTTTCATTTCTTCCTCTTCCATCTACCCATCTTCCTTCCCAATACATTACCTACCCTTCTCTACTTCTTCCATTTCACACCTTCTCCCCCTTCCACCTCTTCACTGCATCTATACTCCACCCTCTCTTCCATTCATTTGCACATCATCACCACCTTCATCGTCATCCACAACTCTGTCATATCGTTTTACTCCACCTCTCAAATCCACGAGTCACACGCCGTTACATCACGCTCCACCACCACTCCAAAACGTCCGGCCGCTTACCCAACGCTTTGTGCCTCCACCTACCACACCCACGAAGGCCTTGCTCCACTTTCTCCACCCCTACATAACACTCCACCCGGCCACCATCCCAGTCCTCGCAGAGCACGAACGGTAAGGAAAGGAGAGAGAAAAGAAGAGGGAGGAGGAGGAGGAAGGCGGGTATGAAGGGTAACGGGACGAGGAGAGGTGGAGAGAAGGGAGGGGGGGCGTAGGCTGCCTCGCTAACTTCATTCATCGACAAATGGAAGCTAATGGCGGAGGCGGTGAAGGCGGTGCTGTTCGAGGTGGTAATGGTGGTGGTAGGTGGTGGTGGTAGGTGGTGATGATGGTGGTGGTGGTGGTGGTGGTGTTTATGATGGGAGGGAAGTGATGTTGGATTACAATAGAATGTGAAAAGCTGCCGTAAGAGAGAGAGAGAGAGAGATCAGATACACAACAAGGAAGAGTGTCATTAGGAACAATAACACAGGCGGAGGGAGGGAGGTGGAGGGAAGTGGAGGGAAGGTGGAGGGAAGAGGGAGGTGGAGGAAAGGAGGGAGGAAGTTCCGCTACATTATGCAACAGAATGCAGAATCGAGAGAGAGAGAGAGAGAGAGAGAAGGAAGGAGACTGCCACAGAGGAAACTATTAACAGACGGGAACAAGATACAAAACGCCTACAAGTCAGCCTCATTGGGTGTCCTCTATACCAGGAATTCAAATACTAAAACAAGCCCCATTAAATCATTCCTTTCCTGCATCGGTCTGCTCGCGTGCTTCCGTGACAACGCGACAAAAGTGAGAGGCAGAGACGTAACCTGTTTCCCTTATGAGCAAACTTTAGTGTGAGCAAGAAAGAGCGAAAGACTTGGGGAGGAGAGGGAAGGACTGGGAGAGATAGAGAAGCGTGGAAGGAGGAGAATAGGACCCTCGGGAGATAAAGGTAAGGGAATGGAGTGGAGGGAGGAGAGAGTGGAAAGAGTGGAGTTACCCGGTATAGGAAGGAAAGGGAAAAGAACAAATCTCTCAACTATTCCTCCATTTCTCACGTTCACGGTACAGAAGAAGAGTCACACTACCACCAGGGCCATAAAACTACCCCAGGAAACGCCCCCCCAAAACTCCTATATGAAAACCTTGTCAAATTTTAAGATTATGACCTCTCAGAGTAAGAACAGTAATAATGTTTTTTCACGTTCATGGTACAGAAGAAGTCAAATTACCACCAGGGCCATAAAACTACCACTGGAAATGACCCCCAAAAATCCTATGAAAAAGCCTTGTCAAAATAGTGTTCTTGGGTGTCTGTGAATTGTTTAAGAACATGACCCCTCAGAGTAATAACAGTGTTTTTTCACGTCACGGTACAGAAGACGAGTCAAACTACCGCCAGGGCCATAAAACTACCAGTGGAAACGCCCCCCAAAACTCCTATGAAAGCCTTGTCAAATGTGTGTGCTCGTGAACTGAAATGATAACAGTAATAATAATAATAATAATAATAATAATAATAATAATAATAATAATAATAATAATAACAATAATAATAGTACGTCACGCGCTCTTTTTGAAACCTACGAGCCTCTACACGCACAGTTTCAGGCGTTATTACATTCCTGAAACGTTTGCAGGTCGGGCCTCGAGGGGCGGCGTGGGCGTCCGTGTTTCTCTCCCGCAAACACTCGAGGTAAACAAACGTTCGCACCAGGCAGCGGCAACACCCAGGCCCTGCTGGTGGACGGCCGAAAAATAGGCCTCCATTAGCCAGCATTTAGGTAATCTCTCCTCCATCACGATCTCTCTCTCTCTCTCTCTCTCTCTCTCTCTCTCTCTCGTATCTGTTTCCGTTTCCCTCTCATTGCTTGTGTTTATTATCTCCTGCATCGGCGTTTCTCTCTTCTCTCTCTTCTCTCTCTCTCTCTCTCTCTCTCTCTCTCTCTCTCTCTCTCTCTCTCTCTCTCTCTCTTCTCTTCTCCTTCCTCTTCCTCCTCCACTCGACTCCTTCCTTATCAGCCTGTCCTCTCTCTCTCTCTCTCTCTCTCTCTCTCTCTCTCTCTCTCTCTCTCTCTCTCTCTCTCTCTCATTGGTTCCTTTTTGTTATCCTCCTACGCTTGATTTCTTCTTTCTTCTCTCTCTCTCTCTCTCTCTCTCTCTCTCTCTCTCTCTCTCTCTCTCTCTCTCTCTCTCTCTCTCTCTCTCTCTCTCTCTCTCTCTCATTGGTTCCTTTTTGTTATCCTCTCTTCTTCTTTCTCTCTCTCTCTCTCTCTCTCTCTCTCTCTCTCTCTCTCTCTCTCTCTCTCTCTCTCTCTCTCTCTCTCTCTCGACCCATCCATCTCCCTATCACACACTCTCTCACTAGGTCTTGGCTTTAGCAGTGTGGGTTTGAGCCTGGAGACAATCAATATAGTATTCTCTTTCCCTAACCCAGCTTTAAGCCTACGCACACCCCCTTACACCACCTCATCCACGCCCCCTCCACCTCCACCTGCACCCCTTCCACCCACCTCCACCAGGAAAGCAAGGGCGAGGGTGAGGTTTCCATAGGGTAGGATTTTCACTTATTCCAGGCGCTAGTTGGGATAGGTTAGGTTATGTGGGTCGAGTTGGTATTTTTTTTTCTTCTTTTGTTTCTGTTCCTCATCTGTCCCTTTCTTTTTTCCTTTGTCTGTCTGTCTGGAAGTGGGATTATTTTTTTTCTTTGTTCGTTTGTCTGGATTTTTTTCTCGTTTTGTTTTTGTCTTTCTCGTCTTTTGAGTTTTGGCTGTTTATTATTTTCTTTGTGTGTGTGTGTGTGTGTGTGTGTGTGTGTGTGTGTGTGTGTGTGTGTGTGTGTGTGTGTGTGTGTGTGTGTGTGTGTGTGTGTGTAGTTTTGTCTTTTTGGAGAGGAGAGAGAGAGAGAGAGAGAGAGAGAGAGAAGAGAAAAGAGAAGAGAAGAGAGAGATTTAGGTAAAGATTGTTCGAAGATTTTTTTTATCAAGATTTCTAAGAACACGAGTCAGTAACCATTCTCATTGTTGGTATTGTTATTGTTCTTCTTATTTCTGTTATTACTATTGTGTTCATTATTACTGTTATTATTACTCTTAATACTTACTACACTTAACGTCAAGAAAAATACAACATGCATTCCATCTAACATATTTACAAGGGCTTGCAATATTTACGGTTCCTTCCCTCATTACGCCGTGCAGAGTTCCGCGTCAACACGATAAACGCCGATCCCGTGCCATGACCTCCGCGACCCACTAACGGAGGCCAGCCGAGGTCACTAATTGGAGAGGGGGGGGGGTAGCGGGGGAAGGGTCAGAGGAAGTCGTCCAGAGATTCCCTGTCATTATATTCCTCCGACGACAAAAGAAAATGTTGCCTGGAATATATATTTTTTTTCCGTTATTCATATTTTTTTTGCATTCGCTGAAGGCTGCCCGTGAGTTGCTATATACGAGATTGCAGCCGTGGAGGGAATTTGCCATGGTGATTTTTCTATATATATGCAGACTAAATACTTTGCCACAGATATCACAGGCGATTTTTTTATGCATACAGACTACAGACGTTGCCACAGATATCACCGGCGATTTTTTTTATACACAGACTACAGACTTTACCACAGATATCACAGACGAGTTATTGTTTTTATATACAGACTACAGACGTTGCCACAGATATCACAGACGAATTATTGTTTTTATATACAGACTACAGACTTTACCACAGATATCACAGACGAATTATTGTTTTCATACACAGACTACAGACTTTACCACAGATATCACAGACGAATTATTGTTTTCATACACAGACTACAGACTTTACCACAGATATCACAGACGAATTATTGTTTTTATATACAGACTACAGACTTTACCACAGATATCACAGACGAATTATTGTTTTTATACACAGACTACAGACTTTACCACAGATATCACAGACGAATTATTGTTTTCATACACAGACTACAGACGTTGCCACAGACCTCACAAAAACATTTTAATCTTACACACGCATTTTTTTGAGCCACTTCCCTTAGACAAATTATTTTTCACCTCATAAATTTTCTCGTAAAGTTGTTTTCGCTGACATTAGATTTTTTTTTTTATAAGCGTCGTATTTGTATTCATAAGGCGTGTGGCGTGTTTGTCTTTTTAATTTAATTCTTTTGGGGGGACGAAGTTAGCGAGAAGTGTAGGATTTAAGTTTAAGTCGACATATTACAAACTCAGTCGTAAAAAAAGTTATATAAAAAATCAACGAAGCTAGCTAACCAGGCCTTGAAAAACGGGTGAAAAATACAAATCAGCTGAAATATTGTTAATGAAGACTAAACAATCAGACGTTCACCACTCCAACATCGCCATGGACTCATCACCCTTCAAAAACGTCACCATAGAGCACACCCATTAAACTTTACCCCTATACCGTCAAAACGTTTTTTAGGTGGCCAATCCTCTAAAACTTTCGCCATTGAATCCCCAGAAAGCGAGGCCACACCCCATCAAACGTTACCACAAAATACCGTCGCCTTATCAACGTTTTTTAGGTGGCTAATACTCTCTGAAACGTTTGCCTTTGAATCCCCAGAAAACGAGGCTACATCCTATCAAAAGTTACCATACAATACCGTCACCTTATCAACGTTTTTAGATGTCCAATACTTTCTTAAACGTTCACCTTTGAATCCCCAGAAAACGAGGCCACACCCTATCAAACGTTACCACACAATACCGTCTCCTTATCAACGTTTTTAGGTGGCCAATACTTTCTAAAACGTTCGCCTTTGAATCCCCAGAAAACGAGGCCACACCCTATCAAACGTTACCATACAATACCGTCACTTTATCAACGTTTTTTAGGGGGCCAATACTCTCTAACGTTCGCCTTTGAGTCCCCAGAAAACGTGCGGGATTTGAACTTTCACCCCGACACAATAGAACGTTTACTTACCCCGAACGTTCCACTATGGAGCGAATTTCTCATATAATTACGTCTGTTAGGATCTCTCAAGGCTCTCCCTCGGTCAGGAGTTCCGTATTGTTTCGTTCACATAAGAAAATATCCCAATTGTGTCGTAAGGGTAAGACTTGAGGGGGAAAAGGTCACAAAAATCTTACCGTCAGAAATTATATACCTCTAATTTGTAAAAGAGAGAGAGAGAGAGAGAGAGAGAGCGGACAGACTTCCGCCATCAACATCCCCTTTAAAACCCCTCCCCCCTCCTTTCCTTTCCCCTCCCTTTCCCTACCCCTTCTTATTGTTGCTGTCCCTCCCTATCTTTCTTTTTCTCTCGTCTGTGTGTGTGTGTGTGTGTGTGTGTGTGTGTGTGTGTGTGTGTGTGTGTGTGTGTGTGTGTGTGTGTGTGTGTAAATAATTTCATTAATTAAATTTATATTATTACAGTTACGATTTTTTTTGTTCTCATTCATACCTGTTTGCATCCTGTATACTCTCTCTCTCTCTCTCTCTCTCTCTCTCTCTCTCTCTCTCTCTCTCTCTCTCTCTCTCCTTATCTTTGGTTCCTTTTTCTGTTAACCTCCTACGCTTGATTTCTTTTTCCTCTCTCTCTCTCTCTCTCTCTCTCTCTCTCTCTCTCTCTCTCTCTCTCTCTCTCCAAAAAGACAAAACTACACACACACACACACACACACACACACTTCCATCACCTGACAATTTCACGAACGCTCACTTCCTCCTGTATACACGAACTAACACACACCACCACCACCACCACCCCTTCCTCTGACATCACCACCAACAGCAACAGCAACAGCAACTTTAATTCCACCTCCCAACATTATCTTAGAGACTCCCACCACCTCCACCACCACCACCTCCACCAGCATCACTAACATTATTACTAATTATCCACGCCACCCACTTAAAGTTCCTCCTCTTTGGCCCTCCACGTCACACTGCGCCACACCTTCCACTTTTCTCCTTCCTTCCTTCCTTTCTTTCTTCCTTAGAGACGCAATATACATCTTCCTTCATTTCATCTTTCCTACACTCCTCTCTTTTCTCCTTTCCATACATGTACAGTTCACGTCATCGTTCTCTTTCCTTTCAATAGACACAGCATATGTTTTCTCCTTCCGTAAGACACCTGCCAATCCTCTTTTCCTTCCTTCCATACGGACAAAATTTATACCCTCGTCATCCCTCCTCCTTCCTTCCCTACACACAACCCTCGCCTCCTTCCTCCTCCTTTCCTTCATTTCTTCCCTCTACATGTCACCTTCCTTATCTTTCCTTTCTTCCTTACTTCAATACACATGCTATCATCATTTTTCCTTTCCTATATACATCTCCGACTCTCTTTTTCCTTCTTTCATTGCTTTTGAACACGCATCAGATTTTCTCTTCCTACACACACACACACACACACACACACACACACACACAGCCATCACCTTCATCAGCACCATCACGTCCGTTAATACCAACCACACGTTCTTTTCTATCAACTCAGCTCCTTGTCTCTCACCATCACCATCACCACCACTATCAACACCACCACCACTCTTCATTTTTCCCATCATCAGCTCTCACCCATCTACACACACACACACACATTGTTTCTCTGTGTGGTCGCTTCAGTCCATGTCTCATAAGTCTGGTTGGGCTGGCGTGTGATTTATTGGTCTCTCTCTCTCTCTCTCTCTCTCTCTCTCTCTCTCTCTCTCTCTCTCTCTCTCTCTCTCTCTCCCCCCCCTTGCGTTGCGGCCGGTGTGGTTATTTGGTTAGGTGCCTGTGTGTTGTTGTTGGGGGGGAGAGAGAGAGAGAGAGAGAGAGAGAGAGAGAGAGAGAGAGAGAGAGAGAGAGAGAGAGAGAGAGAGAGAGTGTATATTGCAGGAACGAGATGAGTGTCCGCGAAACATCTTTTTTTTTTTCTCTTCCTTTTTTTCACAGCAACATCCCCCCCCCCCCCCCCACACACACACACACACACACCTCTTATATCTCTACAGTCTTATCTCCTCAACACACTTTCCCTCCTTCCCCCTATGTCACCTTTCTCTCCTCCTCCTCTCTTCCATCCTCACCTCGTCCTCGCCGTCAACAGTTCTGTGTATTGAGGTTAAAACTTCGATCTATTGAGGCAAAACTTTCCTCTTTGGGTGTTGAACAGAAGTGAATGGGAAGGGTTTTGGGAAGGATGAATGGATGGTGAGGTAAGGTGAATGGACGGTGAGAGAAGGTGAAATAGTGTGAGTTGATGGTGAGAAAGTGAGGATGGTGAACGAGAGAGTGAGGGGAAAAGTGAGGGATGAGGGAGATAAGAGACGGTGAGGAAAGTGAATGGATGGTGAGGGAAGGTGAAATAGTGTGAGGGAAGATGAGTTGATAGTGAAAAGTGAGGGATGGGGGAAGGAGTGAGTGAATGAATGGATATATAGGATACAGTGAGGAAGATGAATGGATAGTGAGGGAAGGTGAATGAGCGTGAGGGAAGATGCGTTGATGCTGAAAAAATAGTGAGAATGATGAACAAGAGTGAGTGAAAGAAATGAGGGAAGGAGTGAGTGAATGAATGAGCATATTAGAGACGGTGAGGAAGATGAATGGATAGTGAGGGAAGGTGAATGAGCGTGAGTGAAGATGCGTCGATGCTGAAGAAATAGTGAGGAATGAGGAATGAGGGAAGGAGTGAATGAACGGACATCAGATGAATATATACCAGGGATGATGAATAATGAGGAGGGTGTGTAAACAGGGGTGTAGAGGGAGGTGCTGGAGAGTGAATGAAGGTGAGGAAAGGAAAATGAGGCGTAAGGGAATGTGTAATGGGATAGAAGACATATTGGTGATAAAAAATAATAGTGAGGAAAATGTACAGGGTTATGATAATGGATTGGGGGGCGAGGTAGGGTTAAGGAAGAGGTGGGAGGTGAATGGGGGGGGGTGTAAAGAGGGATGTGAGGTGTAGTGAGGAGAATGAGTGTAATGAGTAAAGAAATATGTGAGTAGATGCTTAAGTGTGGAGTGGCATTAATAGGTTTGAAGGGTATGGAGGTTCAAAGGTGTTCTGAGGTTATTAATTATGAGTAGCGGTTAGGAAAGGTGAGGACAGGTAAAGGTGGGTACGGCAGGTGACTGGGGAAGGTGACGAAAAGGGGAGGAAAATGAAAGGGGAGTGAAGAACTTTGAGGGATTTGATTATTAATTATGCTTAGCGGTAAGGAAAGGTGAGGAGAGGTAAAGGTGGGTACGGCAGGTGACTGGGGAAGGTGAGGAAAGGGGAGGAAAACGAAAGGGGAATGAAGAAGTTTGAGGGGGTTAAGAAGGATGAGGAAAGGTGAGGGGTGGGGAAAAATGAGGGAAGGTGGTGATGGGGTAAAAGGGGGAAAGGGTAAGGAAAGTTATGTAGAGGGATGGGGGGGAGGAAAACTGCATGGGGGTGAGGAAAGATGTGTGGAGGATGATGGGAAGGTGTGTGGAGGATGATGGGAAGGTGGTGTGGTGGTGAGGGGAAGGGGGAAAGCTGTGGTGGGTGAGGGGATGGGGTGGGGTGTGGGGGTGAGGACAGGTGGATAAGGGGAGGCAGTGGTGGAAAGGGAAACTGTGCTGGATGATGGGGGATAAGAAAAAGTGGATTAGTTGAGGTGGTGGGGGTGAGGAAAGTGTGGTGGACGAAGGGAGGGGAGTAAAGGTGAATGACAGGTGTAGGTAGGGGGTGAGGGGTGAGGGGAGGTTGTGGGGGGAAGGGTAAGGACAGGTGTTGTGGGTGAGGGGAGCAGAAGGTGAGGGGGGGTAGGACAGGTGTTATGGGTGAGGGGTGCAGGAGTAGGTGGGGGGGGGTGAGGACAGGTGTTGTGGGTGAGGGGGTTAGGGCAGGGCAGGTGAGGTGATTGCTCGGATCTTGGGTTACGCCGCCGAGGCCACGAAAACACACAAGGTTTCATGTTACCCAGCGTTTCTATCGGTCTGTCAATGAATTTATCTCTTTATTCAATCTCAATCTCACCCCCCCCCATCTCCCTCTCCCTCTCCCTCTCTCTCTCTCTCTCTCTCTCTCTCTCTCTCTCTCTCTCTCTCTCATTAGCATTACTAATTTACTCTCGAACACCTGGGTATACTTCGGACATATCTAGGTCACACACATAACACATAACCCTTCCTCTTTAGCAGCATCCTCGCCCGGTGCCCTCAATAACTCACGGCGGTGCACCGACATGACGAAGCGGCCCGTGTTGGTGCCTCTGATCAGTTAGGTTTGGTTAGTGCCTCAACATCACATCAGAGGAAGAGAAACCACGAGTGCTGAGGAAGTTACGGTACACTGATTAAGTCACGCTCGCTCACTCACGGTAAACCACGATATATGCTCCTTTTACGAGTCTTGTGAGCCATCCAGCTGCAGTCACGACTATGTAAATCACTGAGCACGGCGGTCGTGGGCGGGACAATTAGCAACGGTGTTTTCCCGCGTAAGTAGCGGCCTCGTCCACCCCTCTCTGGCGGGCAGGAGGGGGGAGGCTGGGGGAGGGAGGGAATGGCTTCAACAGGGGGAAGGGACGGAGTAATTGTGTGGTATTAGTTACCTTGGATATAAAGGTCAGGTAGCGGTGGGAAAAGGCAGCAAGTTCCGATACAGTGGACCAAGGGGAGGAAGGCTTACATAGAGACTGTGGTGTGCGAAGGCACGGTGGAGACATAGCGTGAATGTGGGTACGTGGAGGCAGAGTGGATGCATGAGGGCAGGGTGGAGGGGTGGAATGTGTGTAGAGGAAGGACAGAGGCACTTTGTGGGTGTGTGGAGGCAGGGGTGAAGAACAGTAAATGTGTGGAGCCAGGATAGAGCGACAGAATGTGTGTGTGGCACAGAGGGCATGTAAAGGAATGGTGGACGAGTGGGCAGGGCAACACTCACCTGGATGGAGGCCTTGTTGCCGTCGTCGAGGAGGAACTCCATGCTCTTGGCGCGGTTATCTGGGGGACGGGCCGGGGCAGCCAGCTGGGCCTCCATGGCGGCGGAGGCTTCCAAGTCGAGCAGTGACTTAGCGCGGGTCTTGTCTGCCTGTGTCGGGGCGGCACCCACCGGGGGGATAGCGTCCAGGAGGTGCTGAAGGTCTCGGTATAAATCGTCCAAGTTGGTTTCTCGTAGCGTGAGCACTTCCCGAGACGCTCCGGTGTCCAGGTCGGTCTCTAGTACGCCGGAGCTCTGGCTACGGGCACGAGCGTGGATGCGCTGCGCCCTGTTCTTGTAGCGCTCGTGAATAGCAGCCCTGGCCTTCTGGTGGCTACTGGAGGCCCCGCGGTGGGCGAGATCAGGGCGTGCTGCGTCACCATCACTGGCCGAAGCTGGACTAGCGGGGTGGGACTCAGCCTGCTGCTGCTGCTGCTCACACTGGTTCCAGAGATCAATACGTGGCCCTTGCCGGCGCACACTCGCCTCGATCACACTCAGGTCAGGCGTGCTCCTGGCAAGTCGCTCACGTTCTGCTCGGGCACTGGCTGAGAACCGTTCGAACCTTTCCTTCAGGTTTGTCGAAGCATCATAGGTAGAGTTGTACCTGGAGGATGCGATGCGCTGCTGCAGGGCCTCTCGGGGCTTTGGGACGGGCGGAGCGGGGACCTCCTTGGGCGGAGAGGACCGTTCAGGGGCTGACACCTGTCGCTCCTGCGAGAAGTACTGGCGGCGGGCACTGAGGAGGCGAGCCTTGTGGAACACCTGCTGGGTGGGGCGCTGCAGGTGGGGGGGCAGCGGGGGCTTGGACAGGGCAGGGCGCGGGCTTGGGTGCGGAGCTGCATCTGAACTGTCCTCTCCTGACGTGGCCGAGGTCAGGGGGCTCCTGCCTGACTCGAGACTGAGGCCATCACTGTCGGTGAAGCAAGGCCTCTCGGCGGCCACGGGCCGCACGAGGGACTCTGCAACTCGCTCCTCGCGGGCCGGGGGCGGCACACGCTGCTGCTCTTGTCTCACCGCGTCACCGTTCTCTGAAGCACCAACTCTGTCCTCGCGGGGCAGCACCGAGGGAGACACTGCCTCAGCAGGATCCGGTTCACCTTTAACCCCAGCCCCCGACACCTCCCCCCTCTGCCCGGCGTTCACTTGAGCTGGGGGTGGAGGAGGGGACACCACAGGGCGGGGGGGAGGTACCCTCACTTTCTTTTCTCGCTTGCTGCCCCACGAGAAGAACCTGGGGCTGGCGGGAGCCTTCTTGGCCTTGGTGTCGGGCGAGGACGGCGTGGAGGAGCCGCTGTCCACCCCGGGGCTGGACAGCTTGGAGCTCTCGGTGTCCGACGAGCGGGAGGAGAGCGACTGTGGCTTGGGCGGGATTTTCGGTCGTGGAGACTTGGGTGAGGAAATTTTTGGGAGTCTGAACCGCTGCCACAGAGGAGTCTGGACTCGGGGTGACTTGTCCTCGCTCATCTCAGCGTCGGAGGAGGACCCGGCAGGCCCGTCTGACACCCTGCCGTTGGTCTTCGTGTCGGTGGAGGAGTCGGCAGGTGCCGGGGCGTTATTCTCAGGCGTGTTGTTTATGTTGTGTGAGTCACTATTGGTGGGCACGTGGGCGGGGGGCGGAGGGGAGGGGGTGAGGTCCACCCGCTGCGGGGTTGGGCTCTCTGACGTCACCACCAAGACCTTCCTCACACTGCTCCCTGGGCCCTCGCCTCCCTCCGGCTCCGCCTCATAGTAACTCTCACGCCAGTTGATTTCTTTCACTGAAGGCGAGAAAGTGACGCCCCGCGGGCCCGGCCTGTGCTCGGCGCCGCCCCGGGGAGTGAGGATCGGGGAGGTGTTGGGAGGACGACACCCGCTGTCAGACCTGGCCAGGTAGACCTCCACCTCCCCGTGCGAGCCATAGGTCTTGGTGTGCACCCTCACCGGGCCGCCCTCCATCTCGGCGCTTACTTCGTCTGGCGCGGCGGGGCTGGCACCGGTCTTCCCCGACATGCACTGCTCGTTAAGGTCACTCGCGGCACGCAACTCACTGTCAGTGGCACTGGGCGAGTCATGAGTTGGGCTGCCGCTGCTCCGCCCCGTGTGTACAGGCTGGCACTCATTGGGCAACTGGGCGGGCGTGGAGCTATATTGGTGAGGGAGTGGAGCCGGGGCTGGGGGACGGGTGGAGGGCGGGGCCGGCGCGGGGCGGGAGGGCGTAGCGAGGGGTGGCGGGGCGGCCTGGGCGGCGGGCCAGGCACGACGCACCGTCAGCTCCGGCGTCAGAGAAGAAGCTGGCGGACACATCTCGCTCCCTGACCCTACAGAGCCCACACTCCCGCCATTGGTACTCACTTCACTCGGAGGCTGCTGATTGGCTGGAGTGGAGCGGGCCGCCTGGCAGGCCACGCCCCCAGTGCCCGGAAGAGAGGGCGGATGCTGCATCCTCCGTTCCTCTCCCCGCCCCTCACCCGCAGCACCGTAAGGGTCCTCGACCGTTTGTTTACGTTGGGGAGATTTCAGGCCCTCTTGACTGAGGAACTGCTCAGCCAGGTCCACGCTGATGGGCTGCGGCCTCCGCCTGCCGGGGCGTGGGGCGCCGTGTGTAGCTGCCCAGGCTGTGGGATCCTGCCGCGACGCCTCGTGGAAGCTTCTGTGTCTACGAGGCTTGGAGTGCCCGGAAGGGACGACCCTGTGGTTTGTGAAACGTGGCCTGAACTCCTCATCGCTTCCTTCAGATCCGGAGGGCGGATGTGGGCGATGAGGCTGACGGCCGGTTCTGTACGCGTCCTGCTGCTGGAGATAATTTGTGAAGCTGGGTTTATACTGCCGCGGCTGGGTCCTGCTGCCGTAGGGGGCATCGTTCACACCCTCCGTCAGCGGCTGGGAAGCGGGGTGTGGCGGCCACCCGTACATGGCACCTTCCTCCTCCTCGCTATCGGAGTCTGTATAGCCTCGCAAGTCGCCACAGGAGCGGGCTCGAGCGATGCGTGCCTGACGGATGTCTTGACGTCTAGGACGGGACGTAACAGAAACTTGCGCCGGAGGGGCAGGATCCTGGCGCGGGGCAGCCTCCGAGATGGATGCGAGGGGCGAGGAAGGAGTAAGGCGCACGTCACGATCCCCGAGTCCACTGTCCTCACTGAGCGTCTCCACAGAGCGAGTGGCACTGCGGCCCTCACTGGACCTAAGTGAATCTGGCACCTCGGGTGAGCTGCCCGTCTGGCTGGCCGGTGGAGAGACGTCACCCGAGGCACCTCCAGCCCCACTAGGCCCCGCCCTGCCTCCTTCAAGGCCAATTAGGTTTAGAATGTCCGAGCTCCGGAATGACTTAACTTTGGTCGTGGCGGCGGCGGGCACGCTGGCGATGCGGAGGCTCAACTCGGCCGCGAAGTGGTCTTCCTCGTCGTAGTCTCCATCTGTGTTGTCCGTGTCGGTGTCACTGTCCACTGAGGGAAAGTCAACTCCGCAGGTCACTGAACGGACGGGCTGAGGCCCAAGCCCGGAGGAAATACACTCCGCTTCCCCAGAAACGAAGTAGCCTGGCACTTTGCTATCAGGAGCCGCGGGCGTCACCGCTTCATACGTGAAGCCTCCCACAGCCGCCTTGATGGCCGAGTTCTCCCTCAGCAAGGGAGGTCTTGGGGCGTCCCTCATGGCGTCCTGAATATCATCTTGGTCCGAGGCACCTGAGGGAGGGAGCAAGAGTGCCTCACTTTCGCTCTGCTGGGGGAGCGACGCCACACTGAAGTGGTGATGGTGCGCAGGGCCGTGAGGTGTGTGACGGTGACGGGCTTCACTACTGTTTTCACCAACAGTGAAGGCTGAGGCACTCACTATCTCCTCGTGCTGGGCCTCACGCGCCGCGCTCCCCGCCTCCTCCTGCGTTGCATCAGTAACACTAGTCTCGACGCCTGGTGGCGGGAGGGTCAGGGCAGCGTCACCTGAAGCCTCAGAGCTGTGGCTGTCTGAAGGCTGGGCGGTAAGACTGTTAAAGGAGGTGCTAAGATGTGTTTCTTTATTGGCGAAAGTCAGTTCATCACTCTCTGACCTCATTTGTGTCACGTTGCTTTCCTCAGCCTCTGCGTTACTTGTGTTGCTGTTCCCGGCCGTGACGGTGGTGTCAGTCGCCGTCTGGCGGAGATCGTGTCCAGGGGTCCACCTCAACGGAAGGCCGAACATGTCCATGCTCTGGGGGCCTGAGTGGCCCTCGGCCAGCTGGGAACCGTCACTGTGTGAGGAAGACAACACTAAGTCCGTTGCAGCGCCACTGATCACGTTGCTCAAGTCACCTTCACTCTCCTCCCCGCGCGCCCAGGCAGGTGCTGCGCCGGGAGTGGGGATGAGCGAGGGAGCTCCGTCTTCCTCATAGGGTTTAGAGATGATAGTGTCCCCCACAGGGCCGCCAGGTACCCCAGCTGCCACACCGGACGTTGGTTTCCTCTGAGCGGTGCCGGCCAGGGTGGGGGAGGCGTCGGCGAAGGGCTGCGACGTGGCTGACATGTTGAACACCACGTCGGCCTCCTCCAGCCCCGACAGGCTGCCAGGGTGGCCAGGGGAGCTTGCCTCGCTCCCACCGGACACACTCTCACAGCTCTCCAAACTCTCGAAGTCAAACACATCGTCCACATGTTTCTCGAAAATCCTGGTGGCGTGGGCTGGTCCGAGCATGCTGGCGTGGGGGAGGCGCGCCCCGCCGCCCGCTGGCCGCCCGTCGCCTGGTTTACGTCTCCTTCTGTGCACCGCCCTCAGGGAGCTGCCATCCGCTGGCCGCTCTGTTCCTTGACTGCTGTGCTCATCCTCAGAGGCGGAAGAGTCGTAATGACCGCCGGTGGCCGGGGTGGAGGCGGGGGTCCTGGCGTGACTATTACTAACCGTCACACCCGCTTCCTGCCGCCCGCCCCGCCCCTCGCCGCCGCTACACACGTCCTTCTCCTCCTCGTCTTCCTCTTCTTCCACTACAAGCGTCTCGTCACTGGCTGTGCTGTCTCCGTCTGAAACAAGAAGGTGCAAACTGTTACGCCCCGATACAAGACAGAGGAATAAGTGGTGTGCCGTCGCCCTGGGAAACAACAAACACTTCGGTATACAAGTTCCCACGCGGGACTCCCTCGTAGAAAACGGGTTCGCGTGACTGCAGCGCCAGGTACACTATGGCAGTGGGAGGTGGGCAGGGCGCTTTAATGAAGCACTAACGATGTAAAAAAAAACTCCTTGCCAGCTAATTTTAGGGCGTAAAAGAAAGTTCTGGCTGTCGCTACAAATTTACCAAAAAAGGATATGATAGCGGGGCAAGTTGGAACCTCTACCATTTAAGTCTTCAGTTGTTTCGTTCCCACACCGGCGGCGCCACGGGGCCCAGAAAAAGTGGACACTCGGGCAGCTCGGAACCGCCTTTGTGTGGCTGCGGAAGCCGTCGCCAAGGAGGAGGAGGGGGGAGGGGGGGAGGACTTTGCAGCTGGTGTCATGGGACTCCTGTAATGTATAGCTCATTCCAGGTGAGAGAGAGAGAGAGAGAGAGAGAGAGAGAGAGAGAGAGAGAGAGAGAGAGAGAGAGAGAGAGAGAGAGAGAGAGACCTTCATACAAATTCATGGCAAGGCGAGAGAAAAAGGAAAGATCTAGCGTGTTGCTATTCACACGAAAAGAAAAAAAAAAAATAACTAAGAGCTACAAACGTGGCTGGCCAAAAAAATAAAAAAAAGAACAAAAGAAATAACAAATGAAAGTGAAAAACAACAACTGAGCTGAACTGTGGAGTATTAAACCTCAAGGGAGTGGTGGTGGTGGTGGCTGTGGTGGTGGCGGTGGTGCCCCAGAAAGCACTCCGTCACTCCCCAACCACAAACGCGGTAAGACTCACTCCACCAAACGTTTACGCCCCCCCACCCCACACCACCACCATCACCCCCCCACCACTGTGACCACCGCCAGAACTGCCAACCTCACCAGTGGCTGACTCATAGATACCAACTGGCGTGTGTGTGTCTGTGTGTGTGTGTGTGTGTGTGTGTGTGTGTGTGTGTGTGTGTGTGTGTTATTACCTTCACGTATTAACTGTACTTTTATAATTGATGTTGTCTTTTATCACACACACACACACACACACACACACACACACACACACATTAACGAGCTCCGTATAACAGGTGTTTTCTTCCACAGGTATACAGTCGGTGAGTGTCCTCTGCTGCACGTCCGCTACCTCTCCCTCCTCCCTTCATCCTTTCCTTCCTTCCTTCCTTCTCTTCATCCTTTCCCTCCTCTTACCTCACCCTACTCCTTCCTTCCTTTCCTTCCCTTCATCCTTTCCCTCCTCTTACCTCATCCTCCTGCTGTCCTATCCCTTCTTCCTTCCTCCTCTTCCCTTCATCCTTTCCCTCCTCCTCTCTCACCCTCCTGCTACCCTACCCCTTCTACTTTCCTCCTCTTCCCTTCATCCTTTCCTTCCCTCCTCTTCCCTTCATCCTTTCCCTCCTCTTCCCATCTCCTCCCTCACCCTCCTGCTGCCCTTCCACTTCTCTTTTTTATCTCGTTTAGACTCCTCTGCCCCTTTTTTCTCATCCTTTCTTTCATATTTGCAATCTCTCCCTCGCAGTCTAGTACAAGTCCTTTTATTTACATCCTGATCGCTCCCACTGCATCCCCTTCTCCTCTCCCCCGTTTCACATGCTCCTCTCCTCTTCCTGTTATCTTGGCTCCTTTCTTGCCTACTCTTATCTCATTCCCATCCTTCCTCCTCCCTCTTCCTCTTCTCCCTTCCCTCTTTCTATCTCTCATCCCCCTCTCTCTCCCTTTCCACTTCAATCACTTGCATCTTCAATCTCTCTACCACTCCTCTCCTCTTTCCTCACTTTCTTATCCTTCTCTTCCTTCCACATTTCTCACTCCGTTTCTTCTCCCCCCTCTCTCTCTCTCTCTCGCCCCGTCTCTCCTCACTTTCTTATCCCCTCTCTCTCCTCTCCACACTCTTTCTTCTCCACTCTTTCTCCCTCCTCTCCCCTCCCTCTCAAGCCTCTTCTCGGCCCCAATAGGCGGTAAGTGTCGCGTGTTCAGACTCTTCATTGTTTACACTGGTCTTCCTCCCTCCAAGAGTCGGGAGCTTAGACGCCCACCTGCACGCCCCCTTTACCCTCACTCCACCTCCTGCTGCTGCTGATGCCTTCCCCTGTTTTGTTTTTTTCGTTCTTAAGTCGTGCCTCTCCCCCCCCCCCCCTCCCCTCACACACACACACACACACACCCTCCTTGTTTTGCTCCGCTCCTCGCAAACTGGAGAACAACTAAGTTTTCAGCTCATTAAAGGTCCACGCGTGTTTGTTTGTTTATCTGTGTGTGTGTGTGTGTGTGTGTGTGTGTGTGTGTGTGTGTGTGTGTGTGTGTGTGTGTGTGTGTGTTTTCAAGAGGTGCGGATATTAGGCAAACGGCCCAACTTCTTGAGTTTGTTTGTTTTTCTGTTAAGGCAAGTGTGTGTGTGTGTGTGTGTGTGTGTGTGTTGGGGGGGGGGTACACGCGAGCCCTTACGTGAACTTATCCCCAAATTCGTCTCCTTTGCATTATTCGAATGAACCCAAATACCTCTAGAACTTACACACACACACACACACACACACACACACACACACACACGGAATCGGCTAATAACGTACTAAAAGGCCACCACTAAACGGACAGAAAGAACCAAGAGAATAATTTTTGACCGAGAAAATGAGGCAAAGAAGGGGGTTGTTGTGCTTTAAATATCAGTAAAATGGAGAATATAATTATATGCCAGTCATGGAAAAAGGAGGAGGAGGAGGAGGAGGAGGAGGAAGAGGAGGAGAAATTATCACCCTGTTGTTTTTGTTATTTTTGTTGGTATTGGGAGTAAACTTAATAACGTGTGTGTGTGTGTGTGTGTGTGTGTGTGTGTGTGTGTGTGTGTGAAGGGCCTCGGCTGCATTAGGCGTGTCGCACTGCGTCTGCCTGCTGCTGCTGCTGCTGCTGACGTTGTTGTGTTGGGTGTTCTGTTATTACTTTCATTGCAGTTTTTCATTGTTTTACGCCAGAGCCTCTGATGGTGCGTGGCGAGGGCAGTGCTAACGATTTGTTGTATGTGAGGGAGCGTTAGCAATACTGTGTTGGTGATTTTGTGTGTTTCGAAGATTTTTCAAGCACTACTACTACTACTACTACTACTACTACTACTACTACTACTACTACCACTACTACTACTACTACTACTACTACTACTACTACCACTGCAGGCACTTCATATGCTCTTCTCTTACTGTTAAATTGCCTCCTTTCTCTCCTCACTCTATCTCTTCCCCCCTTAACCTTGCATAGTATCACCATTTGCATAACAAACTTCTATACCACCACCCTCTTTTTTCCGCTCAACACTACGTGCCATAAAAGCGTCTGGAAGCGGGAAAAGTGAGCGGGTCTTACCTTCCGGAGGGTGGCGCAGCGGGGGGTCGAGGGGGGCGGGCGCGAGGGCAGCGGGGACGTGGATCACTGAGTCGGTGTCGGTGTTGTCGGCTGAGAACATCCAGTGGCCTGAACTCTCCGCGCCTGAGTCCTCCTCCGCGTCCTCCTCGATGGTGGCGAGTCCCATTTCCCCCGGGGCCGTCACCTGTAGGGAAGGGCACAAAGGGAAGGCATAGGAAGGATGAGGTGTAGAAAGGATACTCATACGTCACTTTTTCTATAGTTTACCTTAAAATACGTTGAGGAAAATGCGACATATAGCTTTGAGAGGCTGACTAAAACATTCTACCCGACCCTTTCATGTTAGCGCTCCCTCTCTCTCACACTCTCTCACACACCCACACCCACACAACATCCTTCAAGCTATATCCTTACCTGGTAGGAGCGGCCGTCGTCCTCGCCATCATCGTCGGAGGAAGACGTGGAGGTGGAGGTGGAGGAGGTAGAGGTGTCGGAATCAGTGTCGCTGGAGAGGTTGTTGACGTAGAACTCCATCATGGCTCTCTTGGCCGCCTCTGAGGGAAGGAGGAAGATTTGGGGTGTTAGTGGACGGGTTGGTCACTGTGCACATGTTATTAGTATCATTATTATTGCTTTTATTACTGTATTGTCATTATTATTACTATTATCCATATTGTTTTATTATTTTTCTTCGTCTTATTTTTATTATAATTCTATACATACATAAGTTCACATGAATCATAAGTAAAACATGATGACGATGATGGGGACTCATAGACAACAATAGGAAATTAAGCCTTAGAGATAGTACGGTTTAGCTTCCTTTTGCCTCAAGATATCGCCAGTTGAAAAATATAGGTGATTTCTCTCTCTCTCTAAGTCCACGATAACATTAACACCCGCCCACCAGCCTTCACATAACAGACAGTCGTGGGCACTATCGGCAATACAAAGGCGGCAGTATTTACATTTCCTACATAGTTGTCGCGGTAGACTTAGGTCGATATTGTTAAACGCTTTCGGTTCTCTCATCAACTATTTTTAAAGGCTACAGAGGAGATTAGTCGGGTTCTTTTGAGGGCTACTTTATGTTCCTGGTACAGAAGATGGGTCAAACTACCATCAGGGTCATAAAACTACAGCTGAAAATGCCCACAACTCTTACCAAAGCCTTGTCAAATATGTGTCCTTGGGCCCAAATGTTTAAAAATACGACCCTTTGGCCTGTTATCTCAGACGCGTTCGCCTCTCTCAAAAAAATTCCAAAGGCCAGAAAGGAAATTAGGTTCTCATAAGCGTTTTTCACATTCATGATGCAGAAGCCTTGTCAAACTATCACTATACTCATAAAACTACCCATGGAAATGACCACTATCACGACTCATAAAACTACCCATGAAAATACCCACAACCTCCACGAAAGCCTTATCATATTCGGGTGTCTAAGCCCTTAAATGTTTGGGAATATGGGTCATAGTTAATAGGTCATAATATATTACGTAAAGAATGTAGTAGCTGTATAGGCCTAGGTAAACAGAACAGAAAAAAAGCGGTCAAATAGAATCATAGGCATCAGTTAATCCTCTTCATGTCCGAAAGAGCACAAACGACGCATACAAATAAGAGAAAACGGACAGACAGACGCAGCAACAAACTACAACCACCGCATGACAATCAAGTGCTCCGTAAAAGGTATTGTTGTAGGGGACAGGTTTAGTGGGGCGTGGAATGGCGGCCTCTTGCTCTTAATCTCTTATCAAACGACCACGAGACTTATCCTCTTATCAGCGACCACTGTCAGGGTTGCGGCGGGTCACGTATCCAACGGACCCGATAAGGAAGATAAAAACTGCGTATATACGAGAGCAGCCTTGTAACCATTGTGAGTAAATATGTTCCTCGGTCCAAGTAGAGCGTTCAGATTTGGAAGTTGGATCTCATTTCTATGTATGAAGTGTGTGTGTTATGGGTGAGAGAGAGAGAGAGAGAGAGAGAGAGGATGTGTTCATGTTATCTAATAAATACCACGGAAGCAGCATTTCTATTCAGCTTTTGGTCCATTTATTCAGAACGGATATCATAATGCACAATGAAATATATACCTAAATATTTCCAGATATTCTCACTACTACTACTACTACTACTACTACTACTACTACAGTCACCACTACCTTCACTACAATACTAAACTACTCAGCGGCGTGCGTATCAGAATCATCAACATTGCTCATCTCTTTCATCCTTCACTCAAATTACCAACATACGAGCCAATTGTAAACCTTCCTATTGTACACATTTTCGCCAGTTTACTTTTTGTTTGCAGTCCTTGTAAGTACATTTAATTAGTTCGTTCGGGTGTTCGTTGTGACAAATTAGCTTGTATCTGATTATATGAAAAAGGAATCCAGTTTATGAATATCACGGATGAGACTTTTAGTAAACTCTCTCTTCTCTCTCTCTCTCTCTCTCTCTCTCTCTCTCTCTCTCTCTCTCTCTCTCTCTCTCTCTCTCTCGTCCGGGCCAGTGATGTAGTTTTCATTGTCTTCCATAAGGCGGGTATTCTTTAAGAGGGTTTCTCTCTAAAATACGTCCACTCTGTTTCATGTTTTGTCCATACGTGTACCAAGTTGCAATTCCTCCCAACAATGAAGTTTATGGGACCGACGTGACAGTCTCTCTCTCTCTCTTTCTCTCTCTCATCACGCTCCGGCCATCACTTTCCCTCCAACCGCCACCACAAGAGCAACGCCATTGGTCCGAGGAATGGCGGTGCTTGCAGGTCATTGGTCGAGGCTCCCGTGGCTTCCAAGGGGACCCTGATACCAAGTAAACGACCAACGCCCTCGATGAGATCAACTTGGCCACATACTTTCCCTTGATAGCTTAAATTTACCAGAGAGAGAATGGTTAGTAACTCACTGCAACTCCACGGAATATAGTTAAGACGCTGATAAGATAGCATGCGTTTGAAGTTCAATGTTCTTTTTTATTTTTATTTTGGGGTTTGTTAATTGATTTCCTGCCACCCGTGTTTTCTGTATTATCTCATTTCCTTCTCTCTTCCATTCCCCATCTTTGTTTCTCATCTTTTTTCACCTACTATATAAAAAACTAAGGAAAAAACATGTTCTTTTAATGGAGGAAGTGGAAGAGGAGGAAAAGATGTGGCGGCAGTGGAGGGTGACGGACCAGCGACCAGTGACCACACCATCCATCCACATCTTAAAAGCACAACCACCACATCAGTCCACCTCCCTTACCCTCCCTACTCCACCTCATCCACTCCCTTGCACCCTCCTATCCACTCCCTTGTTCCCTCCTCGCCTCTTCCTTCCTCTTGCAAGCACATTGACTCCACTCCTTTACTCCCTTCACTCCACCCCTGCTCCACTCCACTACTCCATACTCCACTCCTATCTTGGCTGTTCCATCATCTTTTTACCTCTTCCTTCCTCTTGCAAGCACATTGACTCCACTCCTTTACTCCCCTCACTCCACTGCAACCCTCACCCCTACTCCACACTCCACTACTCCATACTCCACTTCTGTCTTGGCTGTTCCACCATCTCTATCAACCCACTCCACCCCTCTCGTTTCCTTTTCCTCCTCTCTCACTTTCTTCTCCACTACTGCTAGATATTTTAAACATCGTATTCGTATTTATTAAGTTATGTGGCAAGTCTGGCTTTTTAATTCCGTCTTGTTGGGTCTGAGCTACGTGTTAATGTTTTGCAGAGTTGACATAATTATTACAAACTCAGTCGTGAAAGCGATACAGAGAAATTAATAAATCCACACTAACCACTCTCTGAAAAAGGGGTTGAAAAGAAAACAAAACAAATCAACCTCGTTTTTGTTGAAGACGATTACAACGTTTACAGAATCAGGTGCTACTCTCTCTCTCTCTCTCTCTCTCTCTCTCTCTCTCTCTCTCTCTCTCCCTTCTTCATTCCTGTCTCCATGGCACCCAAAGCCCTCTCCACCCTCCCCTCTCTCCCCTTCATCCTTTCCCGCCCACCGCGTACTCACTCACCCTCCTGTATGCTTGCGAAATGCTTGACCTGTTTCAGTATTACATGCCATGCGTTGCCTTAAATATATCATGATTGTATTACCCATTGTTTCTTCACCTCTCTCTCTCTCTCTCTCTCTCTCTCTCTCTCTCTCTCTCTCTCTCTCTCTCTCTCTCTCTCTCTCTCTATTTACCTATCTATCTCTATCTATTTTTATCGTACACACTCACAAACAAACAAACAAAAATGTGACATATTGCTTTGAGAGGCTGACTAAAACATTCTACCCTACCCTCTCATTCTCTCTCTCTCTCTCTCTCTCTCTCTCTCTCTCTCTCTCTCTCTCAGACACACACGATTGATCGGTCAGCACACGGGTGACTCACGCTCCCTATTACGGTAATTAGTCTATATTTCGATCCGTAATATTTATCGCGGGTTCAATATGCGTATGATGCCAGAAGAGGAGGAGGAGGAGGAGGAAGAGGAGGAGAAGATGCTGGTAAAACAAAGAGGTAAACCACATATTGACCTTGAAGTTTCTCTCTCTCTCTCTCTCTCTCTCTCTCTCTCTCTCTCTCTCTCTCTCTCGTGCGGTAACGGTATAGGAAAAGTCAATATTACGTTAAAAGAAAGAAAA